>NW_006782803.1:145893-154103 GCF_000442215.2 Lipotes vexillifer | reverse complement strand
TCCTGCTGATTTTACAATCCCTGTGGGTTATGTAATACATATTATTCTGCTGATAATAAGCCATATGAAGCAGCATTTTGCTGTATTGACATGGCCTGGCCAAGAACAACAAGGAAAAGAAATAGCATTCAAAAAACTGGCAAAATGTTTATGAACTCTAAATCCTCTGCACATGAATAAATACATCTGACAAAGTGCAGAGTCTCTCAAAAAAGCCCTTCTTGACCTTCCCAATTTGAGTTCAATTGCATGTTCAGTGTTGAGAAGCCAGTGTATGTTCTGCCAATGTTTTAAGCTCAAGCTTTACTACATTTTGTTATTTGTAAAAGTGAAATCTCAGATAATAAGTTATAATTGCCCTATTAATCACTTAAAGGGGAGTTTGGAAGGAAAATGGGATTTGAAATTGCAATAATTGGTATCCTGAACGACATCCTTTTTTATTTTCTTACCTAGAGCCTACCACATACTACTATGAAAATGACATGTATGCACTTTTTTTCAATGGTGAGGTACAAGCACTATGCCTTATATATTAGTTTTTCTAAGGGAATGAAACTTAAAACTTCAGTGTAGTGATGCTGTTAGTCATGATGACCTTTGAACTGGAAAAAAATACAGAAAACCAGGCCATGGATTATAAATTATATTGTCAATGAAAGAGAGAAGAACTTTTTGTTTCATAAGTTGTTTCAAGTATTACATTTTCATTTCCTTTTTTCAAATGAATTATAATGTACAACACATATGTATTTTTCTTCCATTTTTCATTTAAAAAATCATTTTCTCTTAGCTTTGTTTCTCTGTGTATTGATAGACCTGACACACCAAAATTTACCTTTCAAAGTTCAATATACCAAATCCATCTGTTATCCTTAAAGTATTTTGTGAAAAATCTATATTTTTGCTTATATCCCTAAGATATCTCAATTAAAAAAGAAAGACATAGATTACTTAAATCTCTCTTGTTTAGTTCATAATGAACAAATTTTAGATTGTGCTTGTGTAATTGAAGACAGCCAATGAAAAGGAACAGGTAGCATTTAGGGTATTATAATAACTATATCAAATTTACTATAAGACACCCAGATAATTGAAGTTGATTAAATAGTCAATGTAGCCAAAAAAAATCATTTAGTTTATCACTTACTGGAATTTTTAGCATTTATACACACACGTGGGCATGTTTTAAGATTGGCCAATGGTACTTTTATTCCTTTCTCTATTTCAAGCCTGGTCTTTCTAAAAACATAGAGAAAAGGCATAGGTCTCAAACTTTAAATTAGGTGACATCCCTCTAATGTCAGTAACTGTTCTATGAAAACAGTGTCTTTGATCTCTAGGTATAGCTCATATAATAAAGTGATCAAAGACATCCTAGTCAAATGAGCATACAAGGGAAGGAAGGTACAAAACACATCCATTTTGCTTTTTTAGTAAATTCAGATAAATTAAGAAAAACATGTATCTCCATACAACTGACTTGCATCTGTTCTGAAATACAATCATCTTTTAAAGAAAGAGACCACAGGAAAAATTATTCCATCTTCATTGGAAATCCTCCCTTGGAAGAAGGGAGCGGGCCAAGTGCAGAGATTACAAGAGCACAGAGATAGAATGTCATTTGAATGAATGTGTTCAAATAAAGCCAGTGAAATCCATAATTTCTTCTCACATAGTTGGAAAAGTAGTTGGCTTTTGCAACTGGGTAACATTTCCTTCTGGGGAGGTCAATCATCCATGGAGCCACAATCCACACCATACTGTGATTTTCTGCACATCTGGTGTAAGCCTTTGCACGAAAATATTAAAACCAGTCTACTTCCTTAAAATGTTTCTATATTTAAAATGAAATAAGTAATTTGAGAATATAGGTGAAAGTGCAAAATACGTTATCTGGTAGGCAAATAGAACAGCCCAACATTAACTGATAAGTTAGAAGTAGTATTAATTTTTTGCACTCCCTTATTTCAATGAAAAACAAAAAAAAAACAAAAAATAAAACCTCAACATTCTGTTTGATGTTATTTGTTCATAGGAATCTCAGAAATATTCTAATATTTAGAAAATCTTAGACTCCATGACCTATGTGTGATATGAATTAGCAGTCCACTAATAACAACATTAATCACCAGATAGTTACATCCTTTGAGTTACTGTGCTGATATTACACAACAGAGTAAAGACTTGAGCAGTGCTCAAGTTTTCTGTCTCATATTTTCCTTCAAATTAAAAATGTACATATTTACTTAAATAAATATAGCACAATAATCATATTGAAACATCATAGGTTTGTTAGATAATGACAATAAAACTTATGGGTTCAGTGTGCAGAAGAAAATATACTTTTTCCCTTTCATAAATACTGCAGGTGAAAACATGAGTTACTTTTTTGCGATACGCGGGCCTCTCACTGTTGTGGCCTCTCCCGTTGTGGAGCACAGGCTCCGGAAGCACAGGCCAGCGGCCATGGCTCACGGGCCCAGCTGCTCCGTGGCACGGGGATCCTCCCGGACCGGGGCACGAACCCGTGTCCCCTGCATCGGCAGGCGGACTCTCAACCACTGCGCCACCAGGGAAGCCCATCATGAGTTACTTTTAAAGAACAGTATGAATTACAGATTTTTAAAATGATTTTGTATGTTTATTTTACAAGCAAAGTAATATTTTGAGTTTGTGAAAAAAGGCAAAATATATAAAGTAGCTGTAACGTTCTGTACATTCACTATAAAAATAAATGAATTGATATGATAATATTAATGAATGCATATGAACTTTGAAATATTTGTTGAATTGCAATTAATTTGTCCAAAAGCTTTCCATGGTCTGGAAGTGAACCTAATGGTAATTTGATCTGAAGTCTTCTCCAGAGTAGTCAGAAAAATATGTTGCAATTTAGTTATGTGATGTGAAAGAAAAAAGAATGACCTTTGGCAATGTAAATTCAAGTTCAGGTCTTGGATCTATTGCATTCTGGCTGCATGACTTTGAATGGATTTCTCAAACCTCTTTGAGACTCGATATCACCATCTGTAAGATGGAAATAGTATGTATCTCTCAGCCTGAAGAATTTACAAATGGTGACCGAAAAAAAGAGTTTATAAATATTTTTAAGACTCCAGACCAAGACGGTGACACAGGAGGCTCTTGAATTTTCTTCCTCCCATGGATGCACTGAATGTATAGCTACAAACAGAGCAATTCCCTTGAAAGAAACTAGCTGAGTGACTACTACACACTGAGCAAATGAGAAAATACCCATATCAAAATGGGTGGGAAATTCTTAGATATACTTTTGCCATGAACACTCATTTCCCAGCTTCTCCCTGAGGAGTGAAAGGTTTGGACTATACATCTAGCACCCCAACTTTTAAGGCTCCCACCAGAAGAATGGGCTCCCAAAACACTTAGCTCTGAAAGCCAACAAGGCTTGGTTTCTTGAGTCCCATAGGACCATAGCAAACAAAAAAGCAGTTCTTAAGTATGTGAGCACTTACTATCAATACTATAGCTATCCTCCCAAGGATCAGTGCAGAGGGAGCAGGCAAAAATGCTCATCTCCCAGTCTTTCTCTGCAAGGGATTTGACTACATACTTTACAAGCTGCTGCCTGAGGGGTCTGGCTTCTAATTAGTTCACATCAAGATGCTGACTGTGATTCTCCCCAGAGCGTTCAATAGCTGGTGGGCACTTCTCCTGCCTTCTTCTTCTGGTTCCCTCCAACAATAAAACCAAGTCACCAAGTGTCTCCATGGAAGGAGCTTGTTCACATATCTAGCACCACAAGTTTTATGGTTGTGACCTGAAGGGTGGGACCCCAAATCACCTAGTTGTGATAGCTAATGGAGCATGTGTTTATTAGTCCCACAGGACTGTAGCAAACAAAGAAGTAAGCTTTAAATGGGCACAGGAGTACCCCTCGTGTCAACACACCTGAGCTCAGTGTAGAAGGAAAGGCAAAAATTCCCATCTCACAGTTTCTATTTGGAAGGGGTTTGACTGCATACTTTCCACCCAGCTTCTAATCAGCCTACTTCTAGGTGCTGACTGTGATTCTTGCCTTATGGACACTTATAGGTCTGGGCTGATAGACGAAGTTCATCTCCTAATGAGACCAGTCTATCAAGACTGGGAGAGGTGGGTGTTTTTATAATGTGCAGAAACCAACAAAGAAAGTCAAGGAAAGTGAAGAAACAGGGGAATATATTCCAAATAAAAGAAGATAAATCTCCAGAAACTAATCTCAGTGAAATGGAGATAAGTGATTTAACCCACAGTCCTAAATATGGTCACCAAGGTCAGAGAGCAATGCATGAACAAAGTGAGAATTTCAACAAAGAGAAAGAAAATATTAAAAAATACCAAGCAGAAATCACAGAACTGAAGAATACAATAAGTGAACTGAAAAATTCAATAAAGGAGTTTAACAGCAGACTAGATCAAGTAAAAGAAAAGATCAGGGAACTCAGACAAGGCAGTAAAACTCATCAAATCAAAGCAGCAAAAGAAAAAAGAATGAAAAACAATGAAGATAGCTTAAAGGACTTAATGAACACCATTAAGCAGACCACCATACACATTTTAGGTTTCCCAGAAGGAGAAGAGAGAGAAAGGGCCAGAAAGTGTACTTGAAGAAATAGTGGCTAAAAACTATCCTAACGTGGGGAAAGAAACAGACATCCAGATCCAGGAACCCCAAAGAATACCAAATAAGATGGATCTAAAGAGACACACACCAAGGTATATTATAATTAAATTGTCAAAGTTAAAGACAAAAAGAGAATCTCAAAAGCAGCAAGAGAAAAGCAACTTGTTACATATAGGGGAATCTCATTAAGATTACGAGTGGATTTTTCAACAGAAAACTTGCAGACCATAAGCGAATGGGATAATATATTCAAAGTGTAGTAAGAAAAAACTGCCAACCAAGAATACTTCACCCAGCACAGCTGTCCTTAAGAATTCAAGGAGAGATAAAGTTTTGAAGACAAACAAAAGCTAAAGGGTTCATCACCAGTAGATGTGCCTTACAAGATATGTTAAAGGGAGTTCTTCAAGCTCAACTAAAGGATGCTAACTAGTAACATGAAAACATAAAAGTATATAAAACTCACTGGTAAAGTATGTATATATTATATATATATATACATACACACAGACATACGTGTATGTATATACATACATGTATATATATACATACATATATATATTTTTTTATACTTAAATTCAGAATACTCTTATATTGTAATGGTGGTGGGTAAATCACTTATAACTCTAGTGTAAAGGTTAAAAGACTGAAGTATTAACAATAATCCATAACTACAATAATTTTTAATGATTACACAGTATAAAAATGTATATTTTGACATCAAAAACATAAATTGTGGGAGGAAAGTATAAAAATGTAGAGCTTTTCTAAGCATTAAAAATTAAAATGTTATTGGCTTAAAATATTATACACTATTAAAACTATAAGAAGTTTTATGTAAGCCTAACGGTAACCACAAAGCAAAAACCTATAGTAGATATGCAAAAGATAAAGAGAAGGGAATCAAAACATACCACTACACAAAATCATCAATTCACAAATGGAAGACAGCAATAGAGGAAAAACAGAAGTACGAAACAGCCAGGAAACAACAAGATGGCAACAGTAAGCCTATATATATCAATAACTTCTTTAAATTTAATGGACTAAATTCTCCAGTCAAAAGATATAGAGTTGCTGAATGATGGCTGAACTACATGCTGTCTACAAGAGAATCACTTCAGGTTTAAGGACACACAGGCTGGAAGTGAAGGGATGGAAAATATATGCCATGCCAATGGAAACAAAAAGCAGGGAAGGTATACTTATATCAGAAAAAATAAACTTTAACCCCCAAACTGTAATATAAGACAAAAAGGATCATTATAAAATGATAAGGGGGTCAATTCACCAAGAGGATATAACACAACGGATAGCTTAGATAGAAAATCAATAACGAAACACTGGACTTAAACTACATTAGATGGCATAGACCTAACAGACATATACAGATCATTCCATCCAAAAGCAGCAGAATATACATTCTTCTTAAGCACACATGGAACATTCTCCTGGAGAGATAATACAGTAGGCCACAAAACCAGTCTTAGCAAATTTTAAAAGACTGAAATCATCCCAATTATTTTTTCTGACCACAATAGCATGAAACTAGAAATCAATTACAAGAAAACACTGAAAAATTCACAAATAGATAGTAATTTAACAACATGCTACTGAACAATCAATATGTCAAAGAAGAAATCAAAAGAAATAAATCTTGAGACAAATGAGAATGGAAACACAAATTACCAAAACGTATGGCATGCAGCAAAAGCCATTCTAAGAGAGAAGTTTATAGTGATAAATGCTTACATTAAGAAAAAAGAAAGATCTCAACTAAACAACCTAACTTTACACCTCAAGAAACTAAAAAGTGAAGAATAAACTAAGGCCAAATTAGTAGAAAGAAGGAAACAACAAAGATCGGAGTGGAAATAAATAAAATAGAGATTAAAAAGACAATAGAAAAAATCAATAAAACTAAGCTTGTTTTATGAAAAGATAAAATTGATAAACTTTTACCTAGACTAAGAAAAAATGAGAAAGGCCTCAATTAATAATGCATGAGGAGATGTTACAATTCATTACAGAAATACAAGGGAACATAAGAAACTACTATGAACATTTATATGCCAACAAATTACATAACTTAGAGGCAATGGATAAACTTCTAGAAACAAAAAACGCATCAAGATTGAATAACGAAGAAACAGAAAATCTGAACAAACAAATTACTAGTAAGGAGATTGAATTAGTAATCAAAAACCTCCCAACCAAGAAAAGTCCAGAATCAGATGGCTTCACTGGTGAATTCCATCAAATATTAAAGAAGAAGTAATACCAATCTTTCTCAAACTCATCCAAAAAAATTGAAGAGAAAGTAAGATGTCCAAACTCATTTTTGGAGGTCAGCATTTCCTTGATACCAAAGCCAGTAAAGAACAAACACTACAAGGAGAGAAATTACAGGCCAATATCCCTGATGAACAGAGATCAAATATCCTCAACAAAACACTAGCAAACTGAATTCAACAGTACATTAAAAGGATCATATGCCATGATTAAGTGGGGTTTATTCCTGGGATGCAAGCATAGTTCATCATCTGTAAATAAATAAATGCAATAAGCTACATCAACAAAATGAAGGATAAAGACTATATAATCATCTTAATAGATGCAGACAAAGCATTTGACAAAATTCAACATCCTTTCATGAAAAAAACTCTCAATAAATTTGGTATAGAAGGAAGGTACCTCAACATAGTAAGTCCCGTATATGAGAAACTCACAGCTAACATCATACTCAATGTTGAAAAGCTGAAAACTTTTCCTCTAAGATTAGAAACAAGATAAGGATACCCACTCCCGTCACTGTTATTCAATATAGTACTGTAAGTAAATAGTATCTAAAGCAATCAGGCAAGAAAAATAAATAAAAGGCATCCAAATCAGAAAACAAGAAGTAAAACTGTTACTATTACAGATGACATGATACATATAGAAAACCCTAAAGATGCCACCAAAAAGCTGTTAAAACTAAATGAATTTAGCAAAGTTGCAGGATAAAAAAATCAACACAGAAAAATCAGTCGTGATTCTGTACACTAACAATTAACTATTTGAAAAAGAAATAAAGAAAACAAAACCTCATTTACAATGCCATCAAAAACAAACTACTCAGGAACAAATTTATCCAAGGAAGTGAGAGATCTATACACAAAAATCTTTACGACACTGATAAAGGAAATTGAAGACACAAATAAATGGAAAGATATCCTAGGTTCATGGAACAGGAAGGTTAATGTAATTAAAATGTCCATAATACCCAAGGTGAGCTATAAATTCAATGTAATACTTACCAAAAGGCATTTTTCACAGCAATAGACAAAAAATCCCCAAACTCATATGAAACCACAGAAGAACCCCAAATAGCCAATGCAATCTTGAGAAGGAAGAATAATGCTGGAGTTATCACATTTCCTGATTTCAAACTATATTATCAACACAGTATGATATTGTCATTAAAAACAGACATATAGATTAAAAGAACAAAAGAGAGATCCCAGAAATAAACCCATTAATTAATCTTCAGGAAAGGAACCAGGAATATACAATAGGGAAA
>NW_006782803.1:129005-145880 GCF_000442215.2 Lipotes vexillifer | reverse complement strand
GGGAAAGAATAGTCTCTTCAATAAATGGTGTTGGTAAAACTGGATAGCCATATGCAAAAAATGAAACTGGATCCCTATCTTATACACAAAAATCAATTCAAAATTGATTAAAGACGTAAATTTAAGACTTGAAATCATAAAACTCTTAGAAGAAAACATAGGGGGTAAGCTCCTTGACATCGCTGTTGGCAATGGTTATTTGGATTTGAGAACAAAAGAAAAGACAACAAAAGCAAAAATAAACAAGTGGGACTACCTCAAACTAAAAAGCTTCTGCACAGCAATGGTAATCATCAATAAAATGAAAAGGCAACCCATGGAATGGGAAAAAGTATTTACCACATATCCAATAAGCAGTTAGTATCCAAAATATACAAGGAATTCATACAACTCAATAGCAAAACAAACAAACAAAACCAAATACCACAATTCAAAATGGGCAAAGGACCTGAATATGTGTTTTTCCAAAGAAGACATACAAATGGCCAACATGTACACGAAAAGGTATTTAACATCATTAATGATCAGGAAAATGCAAATCAAACCATAATGAGATACTTCCTCACATATTGTTAGGACGTGTATTATCAAAAAGGGAAGAGATAAATGCTGGTAAGAATGTTGGGAAAAGGGAACCCTTGTCCATTCTTGGTAGTATAGTCACTATAGAAAACATAGGTCCCTCAAGAAATTAAAAATAGAACTACCATATGACCCAGGAATCTCACTTCTGGGTAAATATCCAAAGGAAATGAAATCACTATTTCATTATCTCAAAGAGATATCTGAACTGCCAGATTTATTGCAGCACTATTCACAATAGTCAAGGTTTGGAAACAATGTAGGTGTCCATCCAGAGATGAATGGATAAAGAAAATGTAATACACACACATCCACATACACAGACACAATGGAATATTTTGCAATCTTAAAAAAAAGAATGAAATTCTGTCTTTTGTGACAACATGGATGAACATGGAAGGTATTATGCCAAGTGAAATAAGCCAGAGAAAAAGAAAAACTACATGGTATCACTTATGCAGAACCAAAAACAAACAAAATAGTTGAACTCATAGAAACAGAGGGTAGAATGGTGGTTGCCAGGAGCTGGCTGGTGGGGGGAATAAGGAGAGGTTGGTAAACGTTTTTAAACTTTCACTTTATAAGATGAATAAGGCTCGAGGATGTAATGTATAACATGGTGAATATAACTGATAATACTGTCTTGTATAATTAAATTTTCTAAGAGAGTAGAACTTAAGTATTTTCATCAAAAAAAAAGTGTGAGGTGATGAATGTGTTAAATGAACTCAATGGAGGGAATCATTTTACAATGTATATGCATATCAAATCATAACTGTATATGTTAGATATATGTATTATAATTTTATTCACCAATTATACCTTAATAAAGCTGAAAAAATATTTTTCAAAAGCTTTTTTCCCCCCTGAACTGACATAATCCTACAGAAAATATTAAGAGAACTTTTCTTTGAGTTATTTCTTTTTCAATGTTTCATTGCTCATTAGCCGGATCAATATACAAACCATTTCCTCCCAAGGGTTATCTTTACTTATTTATTGACGTCTGCCAATAACCTGATCGAGGGGAGTACTATATGGATTCCATAACTGGGCAAAAGTTATAGCATATACCATGAGAACACGTAAACTTTTCTTATCTAAGGCTTGCCTTCTTCCTTAAAATTGTAAGAGCTCCATTGTGTTTTCTGAGTTCATGTGATTTTAAAAAAGACAAAAAATATGCATGCATACATTCCTGGTCCTTTACCCCTACGCTTTTGTACTTTTAGTTTTTTACCTCATTTCCTAGCAGGGCATTTACACAGGCTTCTGATGCATCGCAGATGGCTGTGAGATCATGTCCTCCTTCTAGAGCCAACACCACATGTCCATCAGCCAGTGTCATCAATTGCTTCGTCAAATGACCAAAGCCTAACATAATGCAAACAGAACATTTCAAAGTAAAAATTAAAAGTTAACTGACCACTAGAATCTTATATTGATTGAGCATTTATTCTGCATATGTCCTTTCTCAGCACTTCCCATGTGCTATCTTGTTTAATACTCACAATAACTTGATAAATTAGGTCCTATTAGCATCTCTATTTAACAAATGAGGGCACCAAAACCCAAGATCCCACAGCTAAGAAGTATCACAACTAAGATTTGCAACAGTCGTTTTGGTTCTTCACCAGTGCACATTACTGCCTTTCACAACACATTCTATGTGTACCTGGATGAAAATCTTGAATAGTGTTTCGCTGTTAATAAGGTAAAGAATTCCATTTGCTTAATATTTCTTTCCTGTTTCCATCATCTGCCTTCATTATAAAAGGAAGTTTTCTATATATCACCTCAAAGTACTTAACTATCACATTAGATTTTACAGACATTCTTTTACTATGAAATAGTTGATAAATGCAAAAAATAATATCTATTTATGTTATAAAGTATAATATGACAAACACCTGGTCACTCACCTTCCAATTTAAGGAAAATACTTTTGAAGCCCCCGTATGCTTCTCTCTAATAACATAATTCCTCCTCACTATGGGAAATCAGGATCCTGAGTTTATGTTTATAACTCCTTTGCTTTCCATTGTTAATTTGCTTATTTTGGAACTTTATAAAAATGGTTTTATACCTTTGCACCTTGCTCTTTTCACACATTTTGTTAGCTCATCTCTGTTGATACATGTAGCTACAGTTCTATGCTGTCTAGTAGGCCATTTAATGAGTATAGAAGAATTTATTTACCCATTCTCCTGTTGACAAATATTTAGGTTTTGTTATTACAAAAAATGCCCCTATCGGACTTCCCTCGAGGTCCAGTGGTTAGGACTCTGTGCTTTCACTGCCATGGGCCTAGGGTTCCATCTCTGGTCAGGGGAACTAAGATCCCACAAGCCATGTAGTGCGGCCAAAAAAAAAAATGCCCCATGAACATTCTTATACCAGTCTTCTGGTGTACCTGTGCAAGAGCGGAGTGAAATTGTCATGACTTAAAACCTGCTAAATAATACCAGATCATTTCCAAAGGACTATTATCAATCCCCACTCTGAGAAGCAGTATATATTAGAATCCCGGTTTAGTCACATCCTTGCCACCATTTGCTATGATTTGCCAACTGGGTAGATGAATGATAGCATCTTACTGTGGTTTCATTCAGTATAATGAGGAACCTTTCTATTTCTACTCCAAATTAGAGTTTTTATTATAAACAGATGTTGAATTTAATTATTTTACTATACCAAATGAGATGGTTTTTCTCCTAGAATTTCATAGTATTGTGAGTTACATTAATATTTCAAATATTTAGCCATCATTGAATTTATGAAAAAAATAAGTTTGATTGTGATATATTATCTTTTTTATATAAGCTGGATTTGTCTGACTAATGCTGTGTTTAGATTTTTTTTTCACCTATGTTTATGAAAGGGGTTAATCTATAAATTTCCATTCTTTTATTGACCATGTTGAATTTTATTATGGTCAGACCCTCTTTTTCTATTATTTGACCCTAGAATGTTGGGTAGAAATCTTCTGTAAAACCATTTGACTCTTGTGTTTTCTTTGAGGAAGATTTTTATCTATTGAGAATTTCTTTAGGGATTAGAGGACTATTTGTGTTTTCAATATCTTCCTAAGTTATATTTTTCTAGAAATTTCTATCTTCTGTGTTCAAATTTATTCAGTAAAGTTATTTATTGCCTTTATTATCATATGTTGGCACTCCAATTAGATGTAGTCATTGTTACTGTATCCTCAACATCTCTGAAGTTTTCTTTCATATTTTCTTTCTGTCCTGCATTATGTGTACTTTCATTTCAGATCTATCTTCCAGACTTTCTCTCTCCAGATGTATCTAATCTGCTATTTATACTTCTACAGATATTTTCATTTCAGTGATTACATTGTTCAATTCTAGATGTTCTATTTGGTTATATTTTATAACTTCCTAGTCAGTTTTATATTTTCTTACTTTTGGTTCATGTTTTTATTTCTTTCTTTTATTTCTTTAGGCATAATTATTTTATTCTATACCTGCTACTTGAAGTGTTTATGGCTTAGTTTTACTATTTTTTGTTTCTGATGATTCAGCCTCATGATGTCTTAATTCTCCTTTGTTTTTTGAATTTTTTTGAGCTCATATTAATCAGAACTTTATATGTGAGAAAGCTTGGAAGCCTGAGTTGAATGTGATATTTATCTTTGAAACCTGATTTGAGTGTGATTTTGTTTGCTTCTGCTGGATGGCTGAAACATTACCAACCAAGATCAGTTTTAAATTTTTAGACTCAAGGGCTGTTTTTTTTTTTTTTTTAATGCACAGATAATGTAAATATGGACCCCCAAATGATTACAAATTGACATAGAAAAAAATATAGGTTTTTTTTCCCTTTCCATTCCCTTTGAAATTCCCTCTACTGATAGCCATAGCTAAGATCAATTTGTTGTTTTACTCAGCAGTATTTCCTTTTCTCCTATTTATCCTTTTCTTTAGAGTTGGCCCTTTGACATTCCCTTTTTTATTCTGTTCTCCAATCAAAACCCTTCCCTTCACAGACCCAAAGCTTCAACTCCCCTTTCTAGTATGCAGTAGTCTATTAATGTTCAAGCTTTCGCCAACTGAACACTTTTGGGATAGCCCAGGGTGGCCAACAGCTATAATATTTGCTAACTTTTCTTCATCTTTTTGGAAGTCATCCATAAACTTAAAAGAGTAGTCTTGATATTTTCATGTAGGAGTATTTCAGTATATGCAATCACTCATATTGCCAAATGTAAATGTCTCTCAATATTTTAAAAATTTTAACATTTCATCAACCTGCTCAATTTCAGGCACTACTGAAAAGAAAAAAGGATAAATGAAAATATATAAAACCATGTGTTTGGGCTTCCCTGATGGCGTAGTGGTTGAGAATCTGCCTGCCAATGCAGGGGACACGGGTTCGAGCCCTGGTCTGGGAACATCCCACATGCCGTGGAGCAACTAGGCCCGTGAGCCACAACTACTGAGCCTGCACATCTGGAGCTTGTGCTCCGCAACAAGAGAGGCTGCGACAGTGAGAGGCCCACGCACCACGATGAAGAGTGGCCACCGCTCGCTGCAACTAGAGAAAGCCCTCGCACAGAAATGAAGACCCAACACAGGCAAAAATAAATAAATAAATAAATAAATAATTTTTAAAAAAACAACCATGTGTTCAATATGGCATTTCATTTTTTAAATAGGCTTTAAGAACATGCAGGACATAAACATTTAATTTTTAAAACAATTATATTTTTAAAGCAGTTAACAGATGTGTTGCTACAGCATAACACATCTGGACTGGGCTCCCAGATCCTCACATGCTCAGCGGCCCACAAGTTCCTGAATCGACTTGTTGAAAACAAGTGGCCAAGATTGAGGAGTAGGAGGACTCTGAGCTCACCTTTTCCCATGGGCACACAGAAATTACAACTATTTACAGAGCACCTACTGAGGAGAAAGACTAGAAGGATATCAGAAAAAAGATCTACAACTAAAGATATAAAGAAGGAACCACAATGAGATGGGTAGGAAGGGCAAAGATGTAGTATAGTCAACACCCATATTCCTAGGTGGGCACCCACAGACAGGAGGCTAATTACAATTACAGAGGTTCTCCCCAAGGAGCAAGGGGTCCAAGCCCCACATCGAGCTCTCCAGCCTGGGGGTCCTGCACTGGGAAGCCAAGATCCCAGAAAGTTTGGCTCTGAAGGGCGGTGGGGATTACTTTGGGGAGAGCCAGAGGGCTGTGGGAAATAGACCCCACTCTTTTCTATTAATTAATGTATTTATTTATTTATTTTAGGCTGCATGGGGTCTTCGTTGCTGCACGTGGGCTTTCTCTAGTTGTGGCGAGCAGGGCCCACTCTTTGTTGCGGTGCATGGGCTTCTCATTGTGGTGGCTTCTCTTGTTGTGGAGCACGGGTTCTAGGCACACAGGCTTCAGTAGTTGTGGCTCGCGTGCTCAGTAGTTGTGGCTTACGGGCTTAGTTGCTCCTCGGCATGTGGGATCTTCCCGGACCAGGGCTTGAACCCATGTACCCTGCATTGGCAGGCAGATTCTTATCCACTGCGCCACCAGGGAAGTCCCTAGACTCCACTCTTAAAGGCACACACAAAATCTTACACTCTCCAGGACCCAGGGCAGAAACAGTAATTTGAAAGGAGCCTGAGTCAGACACACCTGCTGATCCTGGAGTAATAAAAGAGAGAAACCTACAAACAAGAATACTTTACCCAGCAAGGCTTTCATTCAGATTTGATGCAGAGATCAAAAGTTTTACAGACAAGGAGAAGCTAAAAGAGTTCAGCACCACCAAACTAGCTTTACCAGAAATGTTAAAAGGACTTCTCTATGTGAAAAAGAAAGGGCCATAACTAGAAATATGAAAATTACAAAAAGAAAAGTTTTATTGGTAAAGGCAAATATATAGAAAAGGTAGTAAATTAGCCATGTATAAAGCTAGTAGGAAAGTTTAAAGACCAAAGAAGTAAAATCATCTATATCCACAATAAGTACTTAAGGGATGCACAAAACAAAAAGATGTAAAATATTATGTCAAAAACAGTAAACACGGGAAGGGGAGTTAAAATTCAGGGTTGTTAAAATGTGTTTGAACTTAAGAGATCAGCAACTTAAAATAATCATATTTATATTTAGATTGCTATATATAAACCTCATGGTAATCACAAACCAAAAAACTACAATAGATACGCACACAAAAAAGAAAAAGGAATTCAAACATAATTCTAAAGATAGTCTTTTGGCTTTAAAAGACACATGAGACCCAATGCACTCAACAGATATATAGAGAAAAAGATATCAGGCCTGTGGTTATCAGAGGTGGGGTTTAGGGGGAGGGGGAATTGCATGAAGGCAGTCAAAAGGTACATACTTCCAGGTATAAGATAAATAAGTACTACGGATGTAATGTACAGCATGATAAATCTAATTAACACTGCTGTGTGTCATATATGAAAATTGCTAAGAGTAAATCCTAAAAGTTCTCATTGCAAGGAAAATAGTTTTTTCTATCTCTTTAATTTTATATCTACATATATGAGATGATGCATGTTCACTAAACTTACTGTGATTATCATTTCATGATTTATATAAGTCAATTTATTATGCTATACACTTAAACTTATACAATACTTGTATATCAATTATATCTCAAAAAATCTGGAAGGAAAAAAACCAAAACATTAACAAAATTAATAGACTGTTTAAGAGCAGTTTTGGGTTTCTCGAAAATTTAAGCAGAAAGCACAGAGAGTTCCAATATACTACCCTACCCCCTCGCTGTGGTTTCCCCTATTAATAATATCTTCCATTAGTGTGGTACATTTGTTACAGTTGATGAACCAGTATTGATACATTATTGTTAACAAAAGTCTATGACCGGGCTTCCCTGGTGGCGCAGTGCTTGAGAGTCCGCCTGCTGATGCAGGGGACACGGGTTCGTGCCCCGGTCCGGGAAGGTCCCACATGCCGCGGAGCGGCTGGGCCCGTGAGCCATGGCCACTGAGCCTGCGCGTCCGGAGCCTGTGCTCCGCAAATGGGAGAGGCCACAACAGTGAGAGGCCCGCATAACGCAAGGAAAAAAAAAAAAAAAAGTCTATGACCAGGATTTACTCTTTGTGTTGTGTAGTTCTATGGGCTTTGCCAAACACATAAAGTCATGTATCCACCATTATAGCATCATACAGATTAGTTTCAAGGTCCTAAAATTCCCTGTGCTCCACCTATTCATCCCTCCTCTCCGCCCCCCAGTCCCTGCAAACCAATGATCTTTTTTGTCTCTATAGTTTTGTTACTCATTTTTTCAGTGTTTACATTAATTCAAATTTTTAGCTTCTTGTATTAACCATTCTAAGTACAAGGCTATTTCATTCTCCCTCATTTATATAATACTTATAATATTTACAATACTTCTATATCCATGAAAACTTGAAAGAATTATCACGAATGTGGAAATGCATGGTCTGCAAGCCTACCTAGGCTGCTCTCAAGCCTGACCTTGTTCTTAGGTATTGTGGGTTTCTGTTTGAAAAGAAAGTAAATTTTCAGGATAAGGTTGGTAGAAGTAATGCAAGTCTATAAGACTGTCAAGCAATGAGACCCTAAAACCAAACTAAGTTGCTTCCATTTTAGAACAATGAAATAGTATCATCTTAATCCTTGGAATGCATTGAGATATCCACTCAATAAACCAGAGCTGTCCAGAATTTCAGCTCTGGTCTAGCACTTGAGGTTAACTGTGAACAAGGTGAGTTCATTTCCCCATTACCTTGCAGTACTTCAATGTTGATTCTATCCACTTAGCTAGTATTTTGATGGAAGTCAACATATTCACTTTATAATTACCCTATGTTTCTAAATACTTGGCAAAAGCTATTCTAAAAAAGATTTAAAAATTAAGTGAAAACTGTTTTGTTTTGTTTTGTTTTTTGCGGTACGGGGGCCTCTCACTGTTGTGGCCTCTCCTGTTGCGGAGCACAGGCTCCGGACACGCAGGCTCAGCGGCCATGGCTCACGGGCCCAGCCGCTCCGCGGCATGTGGGACCTTCCCGGACCGGGGCACGAACCCGTGTCCCCTGCATCAGCAGGCGTACTCTCAACCACTGCTCCACCAGGGAAGCCCAGGTGAAAACTGTTTTTAAGTATTATTGTGTTTTTCACTTCTATGGACCTCATGATGATACCAATAAGAATCTTTTCCACAGGCCATTTAGGAATGAGGCTGAACACATTAAGCTCCACCTTCTTACCTGACTGCTATAAAAAGAACGGTAAGCTTACAGAAAATGTGTAATACAGAGTCCTGATCCTAATGCTTAGAAACGTACTTGGCCTAAGTCAGGGTTAATAGCACATAGTAAGTAATTCCATTCTAGAAGATAAATGAGAAAGAAATACTCATAATACTCATAGACAGATATTTCTACTAATCATATTGTTAAATATTCTGAACAGCTTTTCCTATAACCTAAACCATGGCTACAGTGATAACTTAAAAAGAGATAATAATAAATCAAGACTGTATGCCACATCTTTCATACTGAAGGTTCCTAGCAATTGAGAATTCGATTATCTAAAGTTACTACTGAGTGAATCAAATCACATGGATTAAAAAAAAGGAGGTGGGGGGAGGGATAAAGTCTCAAATCTGATTTAAGTTCACTCTTTCCTTTGGGAATAAAAAAAAAAATCCCGTAAAATACCAAATTTAGAGGGGATAGTAAAAAGTGGAAGGAAAGAATGGAATGAAGCTAATCTTTGATCTCTATCCAAATTCCTCTTTCTTTTACCTACAGGGTTTATTTCCATTCACATGTTACCCATGTGATCTCTGGAGCCACAGATTGAGGCAGCTGAACTCTGAGTTATCCTTGCACAAAACATTCAAGTGAAGTAAAGAAACAAAACTTCTACGAGGCCTAAGCTCTTTCTTCCCGTCAAAGTAAGAAATTTAAGAACAACATTTTACTTCTATTAACCTGAGTTCTACTGTGTCCATTATTGCTGTACATATATAAGAGGGATTAGAAAAGCTAAGTGTGGCTACCAGTGTCAAGGTATTATTTTTCTGGACATGAGAAAAAGAAGATTCAGTGGTGTGTGCATGTGTGCGTGTATGTGTGTTTATTTGAGAGGTTTTGTAACATAATTTTAATGGGCATAATTACAAGTTTCATTTAATAGTTTTTACTTCCAGCTTCACAAAAGCACAGAAGTTCATCCTACTTGTCACAACAAACTGAACCTGTACAGCTGAAAAATTATAGCAGAGAGCATAGCGCCAGCAAGGTTTTCCTCAAGGAGGTTCGAGTGTCTGGAGTGTGAGGGTTGATGGGAAAGAAGCGATCAAGTGAGAAAGTAAGTCTGTATAACACGGTGCATGTTGAGCTCAAGCAATTACAGATATGAAATGGGGTGGAACTGGGTTCTTAAGGTCCACATATACCTTTTGTTTCTGAATTTTTTTAGAGGGTGGGGTACTTAGGGAGGAGCCTGGTTGCCTGGGGCAGCAAGATGGGCAGTATCAGGTTAGTGACTGGAAATGATACATATTCAGTGAAAATCAGCCTCAGAAGTTGTCCCTACCATGTGCATTGACTGTGACAGAATACTCTAAGAAATATTTTTCAAAGTGAAAGTTGGCACCTTAAGCTCTTCTGAGAAAATCTTCTAGAATGAGGCATTAACAAAATACTATCACTACTACTGCTACTGCCACTACACTAAATAATACTATATATAACCTGGTTGTTTCAAAAAGCATTAATTTAATTAAATCAGCATTATTATAAGCATAAGAAGGAAGGTACACTGTAACAATTTTTTTTTTTTTTTTTTTTGATGACTGAACATACTGAACTGGTAACTACCAAGACTGAGACACCACTGAGGAAGAGAATTGCAAGGGCATCTTCAGCTAGAAATCCTCTGATTCACTGGAAGCAAACTTAATTTTGTTGCTTCTGAAAAGAATATTAAATAAGCAGTAAATATGGCAGTGCTTCAAAGGACCAATTTCACTGTGATTTCCCGAAATACTATGAGGGTTCATTTCTGCTAAAGAAGTCATATCGTGTCAGCATTTTTATTAAGTTTGGAGAAACTGTTTGAAATGAAAAGTGGCTCTAGGAAGCCTCAAAGATTAAACTTTAGATATATATTTCATAACTAAGCCATCAGGACACAAAAGGATTCACTCTTCAAAATGGCATGTCTCATATGCTTCTCCCTAATGTTTCCCAAATAGTTCCCAGAATATTGGTAGTGCAAGGAAACAACCCTAACTTTATTTTAATTTCCATTTGAAAACAACTATTTTCAAAAGAAAAATTAACACATGTTCATTGTGGAAAATATGGAAATAGAAAATAGAAAAAAAAAGGCAAATAAAATTATGTAATATATAACAAATATATATGTTGTTATACATTATATATATATTTAATAAATAATAAATATTAATAAAATAATTATAATTTATATAAGTCCAGTCCTACCAACCAGAAGTAGCCAATCCCACTTCTGTGGTATTTCATGCTTATAGTTTTTGTGTATTTTTAAAATAAAACAGGATCATATTGTAATTTTTAAATTTACATTTACAAATACAAATATAGTGGAAAACATGTTTCATATACTCTGAAATATCATTTTAAATGTATTAATATACCAACTAATTCTCTGTTTTTAGATATTAAATTATTACTAGTTTTCAGCTTTGTATATAAGGTTGCAAATAATATCCTCCTGTATGGTTGAAGCACTTATCTGATTCTAGTGTTATTACGTATTATTATAGGATGAAAAGAGGCTTGCTTTTTTTTTTACTGCTAACTTTTCTTTTTTACCAGAGTATGAGATAGAACATAAATAGTAAAGCACATGATGGCAAGATGGGAATGACGTTCCTAAACTTTATAAACTTCATTCATGCGCGTTCAGCAATGCCTGTTGTGGATAACTGAAACATTCTTACAGAAGCGCAGAGAAATGAGATACTCTTAGAAAGTCTGTTTTTATTACGAAATTGAAAACATGTAGTGTATCAGAACTCTCTAGGGAGGCCAACACTGAGGGACTTCTGCTGTAGGTTGAAGAGGGACTTCTCTCCAACTTAGAGTGTAGTTAACCATTGCTATCTTGCCATCCTATAAAAATCACGCTCTAGAATCAGCAGGCAACCCCCAAGAAAGGAAGGTACCTGGGTCATGATTCACTTGATTAATAAAGAAACAGTGACACAAAATGACTGATTAGAAATCATTTCACTTCTACTTGTAAACCTCCTAACTTTTCTGATATCAGTCTCCCATTCACTACAAGGGCTTCTTCACTATTATTTCCTATGTCTGCCTAGGAAAGCTTCAAGTAAACAAAGCAAGAATGATAGAGGCAATTCCCCACCCCATGGTGCCATTTAGCAGAGGTAGTGGAGAGTCAGCAGCAGTGACAGTCTCTTTAGAAATATTGACACCTAATACGTTACTGATTTATGTAATTTTTGTAACTTTCTGATACGGTAAAGAAGCCTCAATAACAGTTTTACTCATTTTTTAACAGGTTAGTTTCATTTGGTCCTAAAATATTTGTGAAGACTTCACTGCAAATTCAATATAGTAGGGATCGATGGAGTCAGACACTTTTGTCCTGTTTTCATTTGCAATTTCATTTTGCACATCCACTGGCAAAATTTCCGCAGTTATGTCCAGAAAAGATCAACTGAAGAATGAACATACGGTAAAGTGTAATTACAAAAATTGTAGTCATTTTCCTCTCTAACCCCCTTAGTCATTAAGTTACCATGTTGTTCTTTAGGAAAATGCAGTCAAACTCAAGTTGAGAGAGAAGTTTGGGTAGCATGTGGCTGGCTCATGTATTGTGAGGCTCCCTAGCAGGACTTCAAAGCAGAAGCTGATTGTTGCAGATGGGAAGAACGGTCTCCACAGAAATACCTTTTTAAGAATTATGATGCTGTAATTCATATGGTAGGCACTTGTGATTCGTTCCTGATGATGTTGGGATCATTTAACTCACAAAACCATTGTCGCTACCATAAAATCCTTTCATCTGTAGCCAAAAAAGGTTTATTTCATGCAAATGAAAAATTTTCATTAAAGCATCACCTTAATAATGGGAAAGGTATATATTTTCTGGTCATGTTTAAAATGTAAATTTATGAACATATTTTGAAGATTCATTTCACATTAAGATCTTTATTTATTTGATGTCCTAGGACTCTTTTCAAGTTCATTGAAACTGGAAATCAATTTTAGAAGAACTAAGGAGATTATTATCATTAAATCTTTCAGTTGGCTTATTCCAAGCAGCCCTATAAATATTGCATATGTTTTAAAGAAGGCACTTTCAAGTACAGTAAAAATCCTTTTACTGTTCCAGTCAGTGATGCTCCAGGAAGTAACTTTATATTCTCAGCACCTTTTGAAAACAAATGAATAGTTGGTTTGTATCCTAAACAAAATCTGAGACAAGAGAATACTTCAATGCCAGTATTTTGGAAAAATGAAATTAAAAAATATTTATCCTCAGGAATTCCTGAGAATAAAATGGCAAGAAAGGTTGACTGGCATTTTGACCATCCATCCATCCATCCATCCGTCCATCCATCCATGATCCATCTATCTACAAATCAACAGTTTATTTACTAAATGCCTACTATGTGCCACAGTTTTATATATAAATCTTATACTTCAAATACATGAACCTCAGTTTTCTCACCTGTAAATACAACTATGGATTACTTATTCTACCTCACAGATTTGAAATAAGTATCTAATCATGAAAAGCCACCTCAATATATATATAAACAGTACATTGAACAGAATCTGGCACATAGCAGGTATTCAGTTTTTGTATTTTTGAATACAAGAGTTTAACCGTAGAACTTAAGATCTAGAAATGAATTTTAAGATTAAATACTCCAATCCTTTCATTTTAAGGTTGAGGAAACTAAGGCTCAGAAAGGTCAATTATCAAGGCAAATAGTTAACTACAGAGTTGGGGTGAGAACCCAAAGCATTTCCCACTATTCAGCCAACCCAATAGATATTAAGACTGCCCATTTTTTCAGACATGATTTCCAGTTCAAAAGGAACTTTAAAAAGAGTTCCTAGACACCAAATGGCTTTTACAAATCATTGCTTTGGTGTGTTAAGTGTAAATGATCCAGAAACATGTGAATTAAATTTCCCTTAAAATACACAAATATAAAACCAGTGAGGAGATAAAAATCCCTAGAAAATGCTTTTGGATATCATAGGATCATTCCTTCCCACCCCTCAACAAAATTGTTTTTGCCAAACCCCAACTGCAATTTGATTTGCCAATCACTAGCTTTTACTGCTGTTTTCAATAATGCATTAAACACATGGGATCTATTCTCTCATCGATGCTCACGCAAAATTGGCCAAGTGGGATGGAACAAGAGCAGGACAGACTCATGCTAAGCAATGATGATCCCATTACAGTACTTTGCACTACTCAAATTCAACCAGTATTTACTGAGCACACACTCTAACAATAACTAGGGAAATACGTGGATGAATAAGATACAGTTCCTGCTTCCAGAGAAATTACATATAAGGGGCACATACACGGATAAATAAAATTTGACATAGAGAAAGATAATTGTTATAAAATAAACACATTTTTATAAAGCTTAATAGATGGAAGACATACATCTGTTTAGAAGAAACTCAGAAGATAATAGAGGACATATTCAAACGTTTGCAGTGTTATGCATTTGTATATCTTTGCCTCAGCTTCCCACTTCTGATACAGGAACAGTCATGTTGGTTAGTTTCAGTGAAATATATATAAAATGCACCCACCCAGCACTTCACACATAGGCAATATAAATAACTATTACTTCCTCACCAGCCCATCAGTCCTCTTCGTGATTCAAAAGCTCTCTTAGGTAAACAGGCAAAGTATTCTAAATGCTATCATTTTTTTCATTCATTTGGTTTTTCTACTAGTAAACTTAGTTATAGAATTACTCAGTTATGCTCACATAGGACCATATATATTACAGTTCCAGACAGCAAAATGGGGAATGGAAAAATAAGTTTGGAGAACAGGAACCCATATTTCCAGATAATCCTACTCTTTAAAATTTTTTCTAAAAAATAAATTGCCAGAATTAATACGTTCAAATCTAGCACCTAGCTTGGTACATAGTAGATGTTCAGTACATGCTACTGAAAGAATGAATGAATATGGAATGAATGTATTCTATTTAAGTTTACTTAATTCCATTTCAATTAGATAGTATGGTAGGCAGAAATCTCAGAATGTCCCCCAATAACTTTTTCTCTTGTATAATACAGTCTCCTCTGAGTGTGGATGAAATCTGTGCATATAATGTGTACTCCTGTGGTATGGCAAAAAGATGTTTCAGTTGACTTTGAGTAAATCAAAGGGAAGATTTCAGGCACTGTCAGGGGGAACTGGAGGGGGTTGGCTAAGATAATCTAATCGCATGAACCCTTCAATTTTTTTTTTTAATTAAAAAAAATGTTTTTTGGCCATGCCACGAAGCATGCAGGATCCTAGTTCCCAGATCAGGGATCAAACCCACATCCCCTCCAGTGGAAGCGCAGAGTCTCAACCTCTGGACCGCCAGGGAAGTCCCGCATGAGCCCTTTAAAGCAGAGTTTTTCTCTAGTTGGTATTATAAGAAGAAGTTAGGGAGATTTGAAGCATGAGAAGGACTTGATGCACCACTGATGGTTTGAAAATGTAAGGGACAATGTGAGGAGGAATGTTGGTAGCTTCTAGCCAACAAGGAAATGGGGACCTCAGTTCTACAAATGCAAGGGACTAAATAAACTCAGAAGAGGATTGTTCCTTACAACCTCCAGCATAAGGAGCCAGCCTGGCTGATATTTTGATATCAACCTTGTAAGACCAGAAGCAGAGAACCCAGTTCTTGTGACCTAACAGAACCATGAGGTAATAAATGGATGGTGGGGCTTCCCTGGTGGAGGAGTGGTTAAGAATCCGCCTGCCAATGCAGGGGACACTGGTTCGAGCCCTGGGCTGGGAAGACCCCACATGCCGCGGAGCAACAAAGTCCATGAGCCACAACTACTGAGCCTGTGCTCTAGAGCCCGCAAGCCACAACTACTGAAGCCTGTGTACCCATAGCCCATGACCCACAACAAGAGAAGCCACCGCAATGAGAAGCTCGTGCACCACAATAAAGAGTAGCCCCCGCTCACTACAACTAGAGAAAGCCCGCGGGCAGCAAAGAAGACCCAACACAGACATACATACATACATACATACATACATACATACATAAATAAATAAAATTTTTTAAAAAGGATGGTGTTTTGAGTTAATAAATTTTCACATATCCCTGAATATGCTATAGGTGTAAGATAAATCGATAACAGAATAACAATTCATGAGGTAAAAGTGAAAGTGTAAGGGAAGTTGGAATAGTAATGGTAACTACAACAATGAACAATTCTAAAATAGTTATCCTGTGCCAGGTCCTGCGGTTCATACAGATGTTTCATTCAGTCCTCGCACCAACATTATGAGGTAGCTACAGACAGTATCCAACTTTCTAGAGGGGCAAACAAAGAGAAGTTGAGTAACTTTCCCAAGGTCACACAACTACAATATAGTAATGTCAGGACTCAGGCTTTAGACTCTGAGGCCTTAACCACTGACCCTACTGCCTGTTTAAAATAAGTGAGAAGAGCCCCAAATAATTTTTTTAAAAACCCACACACATAAAGCATGTTTACTTTTCACTTGCAATAAGATGAAGTAACCAATGCATGTCACCATGTGCCCAAAGGGTTCATCTGTCCTCGCTATTCTCCACCCATTTCCCCCAATAAGTGCCAATTGCCAGTATGCTGAGGAATAAGACACATACCTTGACAATGCCTGAACAAAGTGTCTGCTGGATCTGGAAGAAGTGGGTTGTTAGAAGAAAATAAGGTTATGATGAATTTTCAGTCATGATGAGATACTTCAAACAGAGTCAGTGCTGCTAGCTTCTCTGTTACCCTGAACCAAAGCCAAAATCTGTGGGTCACTTTGTTTAGAAGAACAGGAGAATCCCAGTCCTGGATGAACCCAGGTTTATGTAAATTAGGTGACCTTTTCCAGGCAGAGAGATTTCGAGAACCGTGAACTCTTCTAAAGAACCAAGGGCTCTGTATGATCACTGGCCACGTCAAATTGGACATTGCAAGCCTTTTCTAACTAACGCATCTTGTGCTCAAGGAACTATGGGAGGGCTTATACAGCTGAAAGAGT
>NW_006782803.1:124189-128850 GCF_000442215.2 Lipotes vexillifer | reverse complement strand
AGTGTACAAGTTAGGAGAAGACCCTGGGCCTGGAGATGGGCAAGCATCCCAGGAGAAAAACTCTAGGCTCACTTTCAGAGAGCAGTGACCTCCATACACCAGCCACCCAACCACTTGGCGTTGGCTTCTCACATTTTTCAGGATTAAATTCAAAGCCTTCAAGACATGGTCTCTCTCTCCAGCCCCATCTTCTGTCATGTCCCCACATCTACTCTTCCCGTGATGTAACTATTTATACAATTTGATGAACACAGCAACCAAACAATGCCCACAGTTCTGAGCTTCCACTGATGAAATGTCCTGTCCACATCCAGCTAACTCCTACTCACCTTTTAAATTTAGTGTAAGCAACATCCTGAGATCCCTGGGCAATGCAGAATTGTTTCTATGTGCCCCCTTCACACTGATTTCTCTCTCTATAGTCCTTAATTTGTGAGTTCACCCTACGAGGTTATAAACTGCTAGACAACAGGGACCACATCTTGCCTGGCTTTGTATATCCAATGCCTAGTACAGTGCTTGGCATTCTCAGTACGTTAATTAAATGACTGATGTATAAATAGTAGAGAGACCTGAAGCTGACTTTATAGACCTGGATGAATGTGTGTTAATAGCTAAAGTGTATGTGGAACTTATTGCAGGGTAGGCTCTTTACAACTTATTTAATGTTTAATGTTCAACACAGCTAACACACACACACACACACACACACACACACAGATATGAAAGAGGTATTACCATTATTCTCAATTTAGAGATGGGAAGTAAACACAGAGAGGTTAAAGCACATTGTCCAAGGTAAAACAGCAAAGGTAGGATTTAAACCTTCTGGCTCTGGAGTCCACACTCTTAAATTACAATACCCAACTTTCTGGATTCAGGGCCCATGGTGATACTGGAGAGCAATTTTTGAAGAAAAGTAAAGAAAAGCAAAGCCCTGAAAAATGTCATGCTCTTATAATATACCGACTACAGAATAACTCTTTTCCTTTCTTAATGTTTTTAAAAAAAATACTGTGGCCAGTACACGTAAAAAATCTTTCTCAAAGATTGGCTGGGGGAGCAGCCAGGGAAAAAGTTTAGGTCCAAAGAAATACAACAAGCCACAAAGAAAACTCAAGTCCCTGTCACAGTTCTATGAAACTTGTAAGGAATTTCATTAATTTAGTTTTACAGAGTGAAAGTAGAATACAGGAACTGTGCTGGCCAATGAGGATATAGTTTTGAGCATAACAAAGACAGTCCCTTTCCTTACATCACTTAGAAACTAATGTTAGTGAGAGCTCCCATCACCAGGTACCATGCTATGTGTTTGAAACACATTATCTCATTTAATCATCACAACTGCCCAAGTGGGAGAATGAGTTAAATTAACTTGCCCAAGCAACACAATGGCAAAGCTGTAATAAGGAAGTGGCTTGTTGACTCCAGCACGTGTCCTTCAGACCTCTCAGCTGTGTTTGAATCCACATATTGAAGTACTATTTCAATGTATTAATGCGATAGTCACGGCACCAACTGTGCCTGAATAACACTCCTCAAATGTTAATGACTGTTACCCATTCTTCTTAATCAAGCTTTAACTTACATTCATAAAAACTGATTTTCTGATATTATCACTTCGAAAAGAAATATATTACTTGCCCCCCTGCTAAAACCCCTAATTTCTTTTCGAATTAACCCTTGGAACTAAGCTTGCTTTTCAACGTTGGTATAGCATTAATTCATGATGGCACTCCTCAAATCCAGCTCAGATAATGATGGTCATGGCAATTCTTGTAGTGACCACTGCCAAAAAGTTTATCTACTATACGTGCCCTTGTGGTTACTTCATGACCAATTGCTTTTTTTTTTAATAAATTTATTTATTTGTTTATTGGCTGTGTCCTCCTTGCTGTGCACAGGCTTTTCTCTAGTTGTGGCAAGCGGGGGCTACGCTTTGTTGCGGTGCGTGGGCTTCTCATTGAGGTGGCTTCTTTTGTTGCAGAGCACGGACTCTAGGCACACAGGCTTCAGTAGGTGCAGTACACAGGCTCAGTAGTTGTGGTGCACGGGCTTAGTTGCTCCATGGTATGGGGGATCTTCCCGGACCAGGGCTCGAACCCATGTCTCAATGGACATAAGTCTCATGGCCAAAAACATTTCCTTGGAATTCCATTTCCCAAATGACCCAGGTTTTTAATTTCAAAAAACAAAAACAAAAACAAAAACCTGATTTTAAAAGATAAGTTTCTACCCTCGGGGCAAAACTGATGATTTCTTATTTTTCTTGCCATAAAAGGAGGTTCAGGAAGCCTCTGAATTATAGGTTTCAAGCAACCATTTAATTTAGATTAAATTAGACAGCAATTGTATGTTAAATAAATATGAAATGGCTCTGAATGTATTTGTCAAAGATTAAGCATTCTGTAATACTTGGCTTCTATTACACATTTGTTATTGCTGATTTTTAAAATAAATCACCATTTAATTGAAATATTTAAAGAACATTTACAAAGGAAAGTATAGTATTTAGCAAAACCCATGAGAATCTAGTAAGACCAGTAAGGTAGCTCTTTAAAAAAAAAAGTAGCCTATTCTCCAACATTGTGGTAGAAAATCTGTAGTGCAATTGTGGCCAGAATCCTACACAATCTTTACAAATGCCATGATTCAACTTGCCAACGTGCCAACATGAAACCAAAAAGTGTTTATTTTAAATATTTATTATCAAAGTAGTTTTGGTCTGTTATAGGCTCTTCCCACCTGCCATTAAAAAAAAAAAATCATTAACTGAATTACAGGTAGATGAAAATAGGAACTTCCTCACATATCCATCAGTATATGAGTATAACTATCATTTTGGGGCAGGTGTGGGGGGGGAGGAATGAAATATTCCAGAGTACACTGCATCATGATTTTTATCCTGTACTTTTTTCCTGCTTTCCCGAGCTGGAGATGTGGAACATGAAAAAGGAGTCTTCCCTAGATCATGCTAGAGGTCTTGCATCTTAAGGCACAATGAGGCCCAATATCCAACTTACATAAGATACTCTAAAATGTGGCAAAAACAGAGTATTTCAGGGAGCGTGGTGGATTTTTAGGTCAAATACTTCAAGGCACTTAAGAGATCTGAAAGATGACAAGAGTGTGAATGTTGACAGAGTGAACTAAGCAAAGGCCAGTGTCAGAATGGGTAGATCAAAGATAAGAGTTTTCAGGACTTTGGGGACTAGCTGGGAGTCCAGCTAGTCCAAAGTCTGGACTACATATCAGAATAAATGAAGGAGCATAATCTGCTGGTAATTCCAGAATCATTAGAACTGGGAGGTCATGGATGTCTTTCAATAAGTGTCTGTAATGAGGGACTTCCCTGGTGGTCTAGTGGTAAAGAATCTGCCTCACAATGCAGGGGATGCAGGTTCAATCTCTGGTTGGGGAACTAAGATCCCACGTGCCGCGGGGCGACTACGTCCGCACACCATAACTACTGAGCTCATCCACCTCAACTAGAGAGCCTGTGTGCCGCAAACTACAGAGCACACAGGTCCTGGAGCTTGCATGCCACAACTAGAGAGAGAAAACCCACACGCCACAACTAGAGAGAAACCCGAGTGCGTCACAACGAAGAGCCTGTGCACCTCATCAAAGACCCCGCAAGCTGCAACCAAGACCTGATGCAGCCAAAAATAAATAAATAATAAATTTTAAAAAAAGAGTCTGTAATGAAATTAGGCAACCGATTTTCAAACTAAAGACCATTACAGATACACTAGGCTGGGAGTCAAGCTGGAATACACTTCAGATATGCACCTGTCTAGTCTATTGCTCCTCCCTTAAAGCGTCAGTACAGATTTACCAAAAATAATTAAAATTGCAGAATCTGGATATTAACAGACTGATCCATAACTGAAAAATGTGGGAATTTTATTAAGGTATGACCACTGGCATTCTTCTTATCCCAATCAAAAGCGTCATAGCTTCAAGAAAAAAAAGAACTGAGTGACCAAAATTACCTAACGAATAACAGATGACAAAATAAATTTAAAATGACTGTTAAAGGAATGTGCCTTTTATCATAACTATTATGTCTCAAAAGAGTTGTGTAACTCATCATAAAAACTTTCAACCTCAAATTCATTAAGGAAAAATGACTTCTCTTGAGAGATACCCAGATGTTCTCTGCCAGCTCCTTAAATCCACCCAAGACATCTGTTGAGTCTTACTGCCTAAGGAATGTTAGTTTCTAGAAAAGATTATCTAGCCTATCTTGTGAAACATCAGTGACAGAGCCAGTGTGGCACTACTGATTCTGAGTTTGGGTAACATTAATCAACAATAAAAATGAATGTTACCGGGTCTTCCCTGGTGGCGCAGTGGATAAGAATCTGCCTGCCACCGCAGGGGATACGGGTTCGATCCCTGGTCCGGGAAGCTCCCACATGCCGCAGACCAACTAAGCCCGTGAGCCACAATTACTGAGCCTGCACTCTAGAGCCTGCGAGCCACAACTACTGAAGCCCACATGTCTAGAGCCCGTGCTCTGCAACAAGAGAAGCCACCGCAATGAGAAGCCCACACACCGCAACGAAAAGTAGTCCCCACTTCCCGCAACTAGAGAAAAGCCCGCATGCAGCAACAAAGACCCAACACAGCCAAAAAAAAAAAAAAAAAAAAAAAAA
>NW_006782803.1:50501-124179 GCF_000442215.2 Lipotes vexillifer | reverse complement strand
AAAAAAAAAAAAAAAAAAAAAAAAAAAAAAAAAGAATGCTACCAACTAAATTCGAGTTCTGCTGGATAAAGCTAATTTCCATCTCTAGGTTTTAATTTCTCTATGGGTCAATTAAAGGGGTTGGATTAAGTATTTCTTAAAGTGAGGTTAACCTCTGACTAATCTGAATCATGTAGGTGTTTACTAAAATGCAGATTCCTGAGGCTCATTCCTGAACAAGTTAAAATCCAAATCTCTGGGGTGAGACCCAGACTCCGCATTTAAATTTATTTATTTATTTATTTTTGACTGCGTTGGGCCTTCGTTGCTGTGTGTGGGCTTTCTCTAGTTGCAGCGAGCAGGGGCTACTCTTCATTGAGGTGAGTGGGCTTTTCATTGCAGTGTCTTCTCTTGTGGAGCAGGGGCTCTAGGCACATGGGCTTCAGTAGTTGTGGCACTCGGGCTCAGTAGTTGTGGCTCGTGGGCTCTAGAGCACAGGCTCAGTAGCTGTGGCACACGGGCTTAGTTGCTCCGCGGCATGTAGGATCCTCCTGGACCAGGGATTGAACCCATGTCCCCTGCACTGGCAGGTGGATTCTTAACCACTGCACCACCAGGGAAATCCCCCAGACTCTGCATTTAAAATGAGGCCCTCGAATTACGTTTCAGAGCCATGTGACTACAAGATCGTGAAGGGTCCTTCCAGCTCTGCCATTTGGGTTGATCCTTTGATATTTGTAGTAGTCAACAATTTAAGAATACCAAGAAACAAGCAAAATAGATCCAGTTTTATTTTGCTTATCAACAAGACAAACAGACATCGAAATAAAGATAATAGACTTCATTGTTACTCCAGGTTTGGGCTGTCATGAAATTGTATACAAAGTAGAATTTCAACCTGGTATTTCACCCTTTCCCTGCCCTGTGTTGCATCCCAGTCTCTCTCTTTTTTTTTTTTGCGGTACGCGGGCCTCTCACTGTTGTGGCCTCTCCCGTTGCGGAGCACAGGCTCCGGACGCGCAGGCTCAGCGGCCATGGCTCACGGGCCCAGCCGCTCCGCGGCATGTGGGATCTTCCCGGACTGGGGCATGAACCCGTGTCCCCTGCATCGGCAGGCGGACTCTCAACCACTGTGCCACCAGGGAAGCCCCCCAGTCTCCCTTTTAAGCTCAATTCTCCTCTTCCTTCTGGTCTCCATGAAATACACTTTTAAGAAGGGTTCTTACATGGTGAATTTATGTCAGTGGGTTATCTTTATCAGGAAAGTTTAGGCATGGGGGTCTCATCTCAATAATTAAATGTTAACTTTTACAAAATTCATAAAAAGGTGACCCATTATAATAAGAGTTATATAACTTGTTAATTCTGGAATGATAAAAGCCTTTTTCCTCTATTAGGAAGCCTTCTCAAGTGAAACTGTGTCCTGGCTCTCCCCCAGAATATAGTCTTAAAGGAAATTAACTCACATTTAAGACCAAACCTTGTTACCATCATTTTGGTTTTACTCTTATGATAAATTATAAAGAGTGAAATGCCAACATGAAGAAGACATTCCACTAATGATAAATAAACAGTTTAGGTTATAATGATAATAGGCAGCTCTTTGGAAACAATAATTTGCAAAACAACACATTAGTGCCCTTTTGATTTCATGTTTCTAAAGATAATAAAATTTTCCTTAAGCGCACTGAATTTTCTGTTGATTAGGCCTTTAAGTTAATCATGACTATTTATTACCTCAAGTATTTATTGAGGAAAGTCTTCTACGTTGTACTTGTCCCTTTATTACCTACTACTTTGAAGTGCAAGACTTGATTTGAATAGAGGATCTGAGACATGCAATACTATTAAACAAAAAGACTCGGCCTACGTTCAACCAACCAGACAACTACATTTGAGGAGCCATGAGTCTTAATGGAAAACAATTTTTCAGGTCCCTAAATTAAATTAAATTAAAACTAAGTTTATTATCAAGAGAACTCTGGTGAATCCCAACTGCCATCATCGAGCATAAAAGGAAAAGCAGATCCTTAGGATATTTCATCATTTCAACTGGTTGATTCAGTCAAATAATTGGATCTACTGAAGTTTTGTTTCTGGCTGAAACAACTGAGGTTACAGCATTTGTAGGACTATATGGTCAAACTGACTGTGTGTGAATATATCACCCAAGGATACACTAAGTTTTCAGTGAGGAGAGACAGACAATAAACAAGGAAAGGTAATAAAAGCATGGTTATTTTGGTGGCTTAATTTTAGGTCAATTTTTAATGATCGCCTGAAGAAGGCCTGGAATTCTTAGCATAAATAAGTGGGGAAAATTGTAAATCATTTATATAAATATCTCGTTTAGTTACATTAGCCTACAGAATGTCTCTCTCTTTTTTTTTTTGCGGTACGCGGGCCTCTCACTGTTGCGGCCTCTCCCGTTGCGGAGCACAGGCTCCGGACGCGCAGGCTCAGCGGCCACAGCTCACGGGCCCAGCCGCTCCGCGGCATGTGGTATCTTCCCGGACCGGGGCACGAACCCGTGTCCCCTGCATCGGCAGGCGGACCCTCAACCACTGCACCACCAGGGAAGCCCTAGAGAATGTCTCTTGAATGACAGTGACTTTCTGTATCAACATTTTTTCTCCCCTGCTTTATGAAACGCTCTTTTCAACTGGCCTTACGCCATCATACTCTCAGGTCTCCCTCCTTCCTTTCCTGTTCTGAGTCTAGCTACTGGCTCCTCTACCCCCTTCCTCCTGAGAAATGTGGGTACTCCTAGAGTTCTGTCCTCAGTACTCCACTCCTCCTCTGCAAACGCTGTCTATCAGTGAATCTTTTCACTGCTACATCATTTACATCCATAATCACTAAGTCAAAGACTGAAATCTCCATCTCTCCTTACCCTCCTTTTCTAGGTTTAATTCTCATTCACAAATTGCCCAGTAGGGCATTTCTTTATACATCCACACTTGACTCTTACTGAACATGTCTAAATATTATCCATGATCCATCTTCCACAGCTTCTCCTCCTAAAATCCCCTTAAAATCTGCCAATGACAATGCTCAAACTGCCCGGTTTGGTAATCCAGGCCCCAATATGCCATATTGTCAAACTGACGATCCTAAAGATGCTTTCTTTCTGGAGATTGCTTTGGGTAAGAGCCACCAGTGACATCTCAGGCATGTTCTTTAATATTCCTGGGTCTCCATTTCTTCTTCTGTGAATTTGGAGTAAATAACACTTGAGATTATGGTGAATGCATGGAAGACTGCACATTTCTGCTTAAGCACAATGTGAGGACACAGCGAAGTGCAACAAATGGTTGCTGGAGAGAACAAATGCGATGTGTTTACTTATGTCTTTCTTTCCATCTGCTTTCCCTTCTCCTCTTATTTATATTTAATTCATCATCCAAGAGCCAGCTCTGCTGCCCCCTGTCACTACTCTTAGAGAAATTTCCCTGATCACTATACATTTTCCCTGCAGAATTCACTTAACCAGGTACTTACTGTCTTTTCTTGCATGTCTTTTTTATTTTCAATTTAATTGTGAAATTCTGAAGGAGTTGTTCAACATCCCAATTTCTGACATGTCATCCAAACCAAAACAGTAATATTTACTGAATAAATAAAAAGCCAGTGTTCCTCATTCTCATGTCCAAAGGGACATTTAGATTGAGCGGTGCCTATGCTTGGATCTGAGTTCTTAGTCCTGACTGACTGCAAACATTGTGACAGTCGAGCCAGGGAGATCAGTGCTTTGGCATTCTCTGTGCTTTTTCCCAAGGAATGTAGGAAGATTTCGTATTTGTGAACTTTGAAAGCGTTTCAGCTCACCTTTACTGACTCGTTTCTCTCCACCACGTGTGCTTGCAGAACTTGAAATGTAATGTGAATACTGAAGTGGATCATCTCCTTCCTCTGGAGATGTAACTTAACATGAACAAAATGTGGACTCTACCCGAGCAATGCTCAGGAAAGCCTCTCAGGTCCGGAAATAAACATTCTGGGATACTCTGCAGGCCAGATGTGCAGACTGTGAGATGGCATGTGAGAGATGAGAGAAAGAACCCAAGCACATTAAATCTAGCATATTCCCAGGGTGGCTTGCTTTTCTTTGCAAAGATGTGGTGGGGAAGCCCTTTGCTCCTGGCTGCTGTTTGCCCACATTTCCTGGCTGTTTGCTAATATCTGTGAAAAGGTAGGTTTGAGAATAATAGGGAGGTAGAAAGTACCACCTAAACCCAAAATGTTTATGTGCCCCTTTCTCTCTAAAGCCCAAGAGCCACCTCATTAGACATATGATATAGAATTCACCAAAATTCGACACCAGTTTACTGTGTTATCTTGAGCAAATCATGTTGCCACTCTGAGATGCAGCATCTTCACTTTCTCATTTGTAAAGGAACTAAAACCTAGTTCCTTTTCATCCATGATTCTTCCCGAGTGAAAGATTCATCTTTACCCCCATGCAGCAGAGCTCTCCAGGTCAAACTCTAATTACTCTCTTCGGAACTCCAAGAAATGGCTGCCAAATCTCTGGCTGCTGACTGACGTTTCATATCCACGCTAGTGCACTTTCAAACACAAACCATCCTGAGCCTGTCTTTGTTCTTTGGGATGTCTGTTTCCGTCATCCCAAGAAAATGTAAGAACAGTCAAACACAGGTGTTTGGGCATGGCCTAACAACTACGGTTTTTTTTTTTTTTTTTTTTTTTTTTGAGGAGGGAATCTGTTTTAACGTATAGAAAAAGTCACAAAGGCTGATCCCAAAGTCTTGACATCCACTCTGGTTGTCTGAAAATTCCCTCTGAAGTCCATGAGAATGCTGCACTCCATGGACCCAGGCCCATAATTGGCAAATGAGGAAATATCTGAGGGGACAGAATTTTAAATTTAGCAAAGAAAAAAAAAAACTCTTAATACAGAAAAGGTGATTTTGTTGTTGTTGTTGTTGGAAAAAATGGGAGTTTAAACAGCACATTTATTTCCTTTTAATTTCTGGGCTGTCAGACATCAGCTCTGAAGCCCTGATTCGGAACACATGCAGAGTCCCTTTGAAGTTCTGGCTGCTTTTTTTTTTTTTTTTAACAATGGCAGAAAGATATAAAGAAATTAAACTGCAACATAATCATGAAACAGAACTTCGGGACTCCTGATTTACAAATTGCCATTCTTTCATTTTTTTATGGACTCTGTTTTCAAAGCTTCATTGTGGCACACAGTTTTTTGTAATTTTTTTCCCTTTAAGCTCGATCTTCAGTTATTCTTTTCTCCTCCAAGATGAAGCATTCTACTTTTATTTTAATCAACTAAAAAATAGTTTATTGTGGTTTTCTGAAGACAAGAAAGGAACTGGAAAATCCAGAGTAATACATTAAACGGAAACTTTTTGATAAAAGCCATAGCAATATAGGGTTTAGCTCTTAAAGTACCCAATTCTCTTGGCAGAAAGACAAAAATGGACCTTAAATTTTCAGGCAGTCTAGAGAAAATGTCTACTTCGTTTTCATGCTGTAATTGCAAAAGATCATTACTAAAGGTTTCAAGGATCCTTAATAGAAACTGCATTTCAAATTTTGTCTGGTAGATGCCAAATTTGAAAACACACACACACACACACACACACACACACACACACACACACTCACATACACATACACACACACCACACACAAACTGATTTAATGTTGTCATTCAGAGGTCACACATATTGACCTGAACAAGGTGCACATGAATTGTGTAATCCAACAGCCCCTTTAAAATCTACATGCAAATATGAATAGGCTAAAAGATTCTTAGTTCCCCCAATCATTTTCCTCCTTCTGTATTTTTTCTGTAAATCTTGTATTGGTTTTATCATATAAAGTATTGTAATATTTATACTCTTTCTTAATACTGCTATACTTTATTCTACCTCTTTCCATTGTTAGAGTGAAATTTCTCCTGCAGGGTTTCTTCTCTGCTATATTTTTAATGGTCAAAATTTCAAAAATGATGATTTCATCCAAAGTACTGACCTTCAGTGACTACTCATCATCTTTTATGTCAAGTTCCAACTCCACAGAGCAAAGTAATGTGGGAAGTTGGAAGAACTATCCCCAGCACTGGTCAGCTCATACTCACTTCTGAGAACTGGTGGCTAAATTTTCAGAGACTCTGCAAGCACAGCCATTATTAAATATTATATAAACTTACAATTTAAAGCAGATTAAAAACAAAGGTATTAAATACTCAAAACTCATCATTTCCTAATTTTTCAGCACAGTTGCTACTGTATATGCTCCTGGGGTTATTTATATCTATTGTATTCCTCTGGTGGAAATACTATGTAACGGTTTGCTACTGCATATCTCTTCTCAACTTGTGTTAGTGACTTCACTTTGGTAGCTGAAACTGGCCACGTGCGAGTATTACCTCACAGGCCTGTTTGTTTGTTTGTCTGTTTTAGAGAGCTACCTTTCAAACATTTACCTGCACCACTAATTGACCTCTGTACCTAAACGATTCAAAATACCTAATTTACAACTTACAATGATCACTTTATATTTTATCTTGGGTAAATTCAAGTAAGAATTGGAAGCTGGAATTTATTTTTGTCAGTCTTCCTTTTGGGGGGAGCACTGAAGGGGAGAATGAGAATACGTGTAATTATTTCTACTATTTCCACTTGCCTTCAGCCTGAAACTCCTCAAACCTCCTTAACTGCATGCTATTCTTCAATCTCTTCACTGTTATTCAACATACTGACTTTCTTTTTACGTTCCCAGCTTCCAGGGTTTTAACTTCTGCCTAGAATGAAACTGCATTTTCACATCTACTGAACCACCTCTCAAGGCTTTAATGAAAATTTACATACTCTGTGATGTCAACAGTAATTAGGAAGGTTGGTATAAGATTCCTCTTATTTTCTGGCACAGGATCAGGCACACGTGGTCCAAATGAAACAGAAAGAAAATTGTACATAATTTCTTTTTTTTAAAGGAGAGGGGAGTAAAGTGTCTATTGCTATGTCATTACCTTAGAATCCTGGACTGTTAAGTGTCTGGAAGGGGGGTACCAAGTATGTCAAGTAGCCTAATCCCTTAAGTATTAAATAATCATCAGATGGGCTGCCAAACTTCCTCTCATTCTACTTTGACAGCAGCCTCCATCTACAAATGAAAAACATTTCTCTGTCAAGTAGTTTAAATTCTATTATTGTGATATGAATGACTGTCTTGAATACAAACAGATTTTAGACAGAAAATTAAGATCTCTTTCTCCAGAAGGGATGTGGAAGAGATTTGGATAAGAACTGGAGAAAGTTTGACCATGGAAATTAGCCATGTGTTGAAAAGACTGCATTATTTATATATACTTACATAGCCTTTGGTCTAGTTCTCAAGAATGCTAGATTCCCCTCAATGCCCAAAAGAGAAACAAAATTTCTAAGCAGAGAAAATTTCAGTTGTATGTGCTACAACTAAATAGAACTTTTTCACTGAAAATTCCTCTTTAGGTAGTTTTCTAATATTTAAGACTAGTATTATTTGTAGTACAGGGATGAGAACATCAGTATAAACATACCACCTAAGCTCTTGTGTAACATCATTTTTAGAGAGCATGAGCACGTCCTTAGTGAAACTGAAATACCTAAATCTCAGGCCTACCTAGGTTCAGCACAAATCTGTCATCCCAAATTCTAGCAAGGAGATTATTCTAATTTTTATTAGAATCATTACAATTAATGACACATACAAGTTTTTTTGTTTGTTTTTTTTTTGTGGTACGTGGGCCTCTCACTGTTGTGCCCTCTCCCGTTGCGGAGCACAGGTTCCGGACACGCAGGCTCAACAGCCATGGCTCAAGGGCCTAGCCGCTCCGCGGCACGTGGGATCTTCCCGGACCGGGGCACGAACCTGTGTCCCCTGCATTGGCAGGCGGACTCTCAACCACTGCGCCACCAGGGAAGCCCACAAGTTTTTATAATTAAAAATTAGACCAATATTTCTCAGCCTCCACACTACTGATATTTTGGATCAGTTAATGCTTTGTTGTAGGGAACCGTCCTGTGCCTTACAGGATGTTTAGCAACATCCCTGGGCTCTACCCACTAGATGCTAGTAGCACCATCTAGTTGTATCAGCTGCAATGTTTCCAGACATTGCCAAACATCCTCTGGAGTACAAAATCACCTCTGGTTGAGAATCATTGAATTAGACTGATTTCCAGTGAAAACGTTAACTTGACACATAACACACTTTTAGAGGTTTCTTACCTACTGATGAAGAAAACCGCATAATAATAATAACACTTTCGCCCACTTTTAAAATACTTTCATAGTTTTTAAAAAGCTTTAAAACATTATCTCATTTAATTCTCATAACCTAAACATGTGGGTTTTTACGATGATTTTCATAGATGAGAAAACTGAAAACAAAAACAAATACCTTCCCAAAGATCACTCAGCTATGGTGCTAGATCCAAATATATTCTAATGTTCATATCTATATAGTCAATGAAAAATTACCAAGCAATGACTATATAAAAACAGTGTAACTGGTGTGGCTCTTAGCTTTTATATTATGCTTACTTCTAGAATATTAATCTTTAAAAAAAATATACATACATATGTGAGGTACCAACAATTCCATGCAACATTTAAAAATGGGCTCCATATGAGGATATTTTCCTTCCATATGTTAAGAGACAGTGTAAGAAAGTATGTCTTTTCCTTTAGAATAAAATAAACTATCATGGAAAATATTGTAAAAATACCTAAAATATATTAGATATGTATACTACATATGAAAAATAAAATATACTATGACTATGGCATACATTATAGGTACAAATTTGATCAGAACCAATTCTATGGAAGTCACCTTTAACCTTGATTTTCAAGGTTATTCTGTATCTGGATGATGCTGAAAATGACCTTAAATACTTATACCTAGTCTCAGGATATCACTATTCTACCAATAGTCACTACACTACCAAGAGTAAAGTAAACTCTAAATGCCTCATATACCATGCATGTTGCCCTTTGGTGCATTTTGTTTCCTTTCCAGGATTATCTGGCTTCACATCACTGGGTTGCATGACAGAGGATCACTGGTCTACTCTTCTCCAAGGAATAAACTAGCTATGGCTCCAAAGATCTATGGCCTTTCTCATAAGGATGGACCACAATGACATCATTGCTGGATTCTACTTTGCTCTTCAAGGTTGCAGTATGACCCACCTGTAATCAAATTTGGCTGTCAAATAATATGACACCCCAACATCTGTGGGGAATTCTTACACTAGCAGCATGGCTCAACTTGGAATAACATGAGTGATGTACTCTTGATATGCATCACAGCATCTTATGATGTGTCCCTCTTTAAAAATCTTCTTAGAAAAAACTTCATCACCTGTAAATTAACTAATTTAAAATTCCTATTATTCCTCACCTAGTGACAAACGTTTTTAATAGACAGTTAATCTGTGAATTGTCTATTTTACCTGGGAAACATTTAACAAATCAGAGTGTTCTAGTGATTTGTGGGAGAACCTCCTTCCTTCTCTACCTTTCCCATCTGCTGAATAGAACTACATCCTGCAGGATGGATTCTACACCCTTGGGATCATTTGGTTTTTTTATTGGAGCTTGTTTTCATAGCATCTGCCTGCAGTTTCTAAGTCTTTGGATGCACATGGAGTTGGTTTCTTCTTTCACGTGAGGATGATCCTGATGTGAAGATGAAAGAGAGACCTTTCTTTCATCCCACATTCTCTCATTCCCCAGGTTTATACCTAAACTCTCCCATCTCTAAGGCAAGAGTTCTGGTATTCACTGATTCAAATGAGAGCTTTCCAGAGCTTAAAACCTTTAAGACATCCGTGAAACTATAAACATCCCACTATCCTCACCAGAACAAACCTAGATACTTCATAATCTTGGGGAGAGAAATGGGCTTTCCAAATTCTATGGAAAGGAGCTTTGAATACATCTTATCTATCTTATAAGAGTCAAGGTATTCTTGGTGTACATTTACCTACTCTAAGATGCTGTATTAGATTCCCAAGTGCTTGCAGGCCAATAAGAGACATAAGGCAAGGTCATGGACTACAACAAGAAAAGATAAGGGGATGAACAAGAGAAGAGACGCCAACAGTATCATGAGCAGTTAACAAGAGCAAGTTCTTCCAGCTGGGAAATAAGGAGGCTCTTCAAGGAGGTGAGAACATTTCTGCTGAAGCTCAAGGATCAGACGATTTGGCCAAAGTGGGAGGAAGGGCAGAGAATCCACTGAGCACGTTACAGAGAAAGGAAAGGCTGAGGATTTGAGGTCGTTCTGCTAAACAAAAAGGAGAACTTTATGTAGAAGAGGGCAAACATCACAGTAAGGCGAGTCTATGACAACCCATGGAGTCTCTGGAATGTCATTTCTTCATAGAACCTGTCCTATTCCTGACCATCTTGACTTGAAGTGATCTTCCAAAAGCCTAGAGCACTTATTTTTGTCTCTCACTTATCCCACAAAAACCATAAATTCATAGAATTTTAGCTCTGGAATAAATCCAAATATATATGATAAAACAAGAGTTAGTAAGGTTTAGTTATCCTGTCTACTATTAGTTTAAATTTTCTTGCAGATGTATATGGAAAAACAATCTATTAAGATGTTAATTAGTGCCTTTTCTTCTTTTTGGGAAAATGACAGTATTTTCTTTCCAGCACCTGCTCCCCCATCTCCCACCCCTGCCCCATACACACACACACACATACACGCTGCCCACTTCTATTCACAGAGAAATCCCAGGCCTTTGGGTTCTGAGTGCTAGGTTCTTTGGTTTTCAGAGGCTATTGATGGCTTTTATGGTTCAGAGGAAATGAAAAGCTGCCAGATACCAGAAGACAATCTCCGCCAGATTTTTGTTTAGACGTCCAGCCTTACAAGATGATTTAATATAGACCATCATGAGAGGGAGGGAATTAGGGATTGGAGCCTGAGTTGAAAGGAGGGAAACTGGCCCAATTCCAGGCGTGGTCTTAGAGATGAAAGGGAGAATCCTAAACCTAAGGTAGCCATCATGTCACTCTGTCATGTCGCCTGATTTTTTTTTCATTTAGCACTTAATGCTACTAATACTATCCACGTTTAACTTTTTGTTTGCTAATTGACTCCCACACCCTCACCACTCCCAGGAAGTTCCATGAGGACAGTGAGTTTATCTTTCTCATTCTCACCACTGCATCCTCAGGAAGCAGATGGCACCTCAAAGGGTGTGAGAACAGAGTTTAAAACAAAGGGACGGGACTTCCCTGGTGGCGCAGTGGTTGAGAGTCCGCCTGCCAATGCAGGGGACACGGGTTCGTGCCCCAGTCCAGGAAGATCCCACATGCCACGGAGCGGCTACGCCCGTGAGCCATAGCCGCTGAGCCTGCGCGTCCGGAGCCTGTGCTCCGCAACGGGAGAGGCCACAACAGTGAGAGTCCCGCATACCGCAAAAAAAACCCCAAGAACCAAAAAAAACACAAAGGGACGTTTTACTGAGGCTAGAGTGATACTTGCCACGAGTGGGAAGCCATTGCAATGTTTAGGCCTGGGGGGCAAGGAGACAGAGTGAGACAATCTGGAGCTGTGGGGAAAAGGCCCCCCTGAGAGAAGCTGTGATCTGAGGCAGAAGAACGTTGTGCCTGCCCAAGGGCGGGTGGGTAGGAGGAGCTGTCAGGGAATAGACACTCCAGTCTCTCTCTCCTCTTGCCGTCTGAGCTCCTGCCAGTACCGGCATGGGCTCCATGCATCTGGCATCAAGGGACCCTGAGGCTGCAGACTGTAAAGGTTGATCTCCGTGGGCACAGAGCAGCTTGGAGAGGTGAAGTAGGGAGCAAACAGAGAATAATGCACGCATTTAAAATTCCCTAAATGAGGGACTTCCCTGGTGGTGCAGTGGTTAAGAATCTGCCTGCCAGTGCAGGGGACACGGGTTCGAGCCCTGGTCCGGGAAGATCCCACGTGCCGCGGAGCAACTAAGCCCATGCACCACGACTACTGGGCCTGTGCTTTAGAGCCTGTGAGCCACAACTACTGAGCCTGCGTGCCACAACTACTGAAGCCCGTGGGCCTAGAGCCCGTGCTCCACAACAAGAGAAGCCAACGCAATGAGAAGCCCGCACACCACAACAAAGAATAGGCCCCGCTCGCCACAACTAGAGAAAGCCCGTGTGCAGCAACAAAGACCCAACACAGCCAAAAATAAACAAATTAATTAATTTAAAAAATAAAATAAAATAAAATTCCCTAAATGAAAGACTAGGTTCTTGAAATGATAGGGAATTTTATCTTCCCTTGACAGTTTTTCTGGAAGTGGCAGGAGTGCTGATGGGGCAGCATACGCATATTGACAGCAACAGAACACTCCAAGAGCTTGTGAAGTTAGGAGCCAAAGGAAAACAAAAAACATCCCTGTGCCCTAGCTTGGCACAGAGTGAGTGAAAATACATGCCTTCAAATGGATCACATCAGCCTGGACAGTGGACAACAGCAACCGTGATGGACTGAAGGCTACAGCCCCCTGTGAAACTCTTTAACTACGGAAGCCCCCTTTACCCTCTCACTCAGGTCTCAGCATGACTTTGGGGATGGTTAGAGGGATCCCCATTGACCTTTGTTGAGGATCTAGCAAGTGGGAAACCCAAAGCCAGCTCAAATTTGATTCAGAACAATAAATCAGCACAATATTTTATGAATCCAAGGGTGTACAGCAAATTCATCCCTGCTATATACTGCTTATTCTTCCAAATAGACATTAATCTCCATGAGGATATTATGGGCTGAACTGTGTCCCCCATCAAATTCGTATGTTGAAGTCCCAATCCCAGTACCTCAAAATGTAACCATTTTTGGAGATAATATCCTTAAAAGGTGATTAAGTTGAAATGATGCCATTAGGTGGGGCCTTAAGCTAATATGAATGGTGTCCTTATAAGAAAGAGAAACATCTGCAAGCCAAGGAGAGAGGCTCGTTCTCCTTTGGTAATATATTGGGAGAGTGAAGAACAGTGTGTCTTTCATAATTATCTTCTACTAATATGGTAGGCACATATGAAGTAGAAAACAAACCTGAGCATTTCAGTCAAGTTCTACTTCTTACTAAATTAGAAAATAACTTTTATCTATTTTAAAAAAATAGGGAAAATAATATTTTTTATTCAAGGAATTTTTTTTGTTTTAATTGGTAGGATTCTTTTCTTCATCTTCTTTTTTACTGTAGTTGATTTACAAATTATTCAAGGTATTTTAAAGCTTGTACGTGTTCCAATTGTTGGGTGTTTTTGGAAAGACAGGAATCATGCTTATTGTAATTATGAGTATTTCAGTCTCGGACATTCAGCAGAATCTCTGTTCCCAGTCATAGCCAGCATTATACTGATTCTAGATCCTTTGCCAGTTGTGTAAAGGTCATGTGGAGGTGAGCAGAATATGAGGTATCTGGCTCCAATTCCACTTGAAACATTAAAGTGACTCCAGATTGATAAAATAGAGAGAGGAACAGCGTGCTGGACTACAAAGACTGCAAACCAGAGTGAGTCAACTGGCACATTCTTGACTAATGGTGACTGACAATGAAAGGGAGAAGAGACCTTAGGAATGAATAAAAGCTCCATCTTAGTTTAAGGTGTAGGTAAGACGTACGAGAGTATTTCGTAGAAAGATGACTGAAGACATGAGAGTGAACGGCTGGCAAGAAGGACAAGAAAACAATCCTTCCTGCCAGGATATGAAAAGTCACCCTTTTCATGGTCAAATACTGGCACTCAGTGAGATAGGGATAAAAAAAGGAAATTAAGAAAGTTAAATACAGAAACTCTATGCCTATCTTCAGAAAGTGGAAGAGAGGAAATTCTACCGGAGATCTGTTTGTAAGACTGGCAAAAGGAAGACCATGGAGTAAAGAAGTTAAGAAAGATGAAAATGGATTAAAGCTAGAGAGGAGCATTATCGATTTAGTAATTCTGGTAAAACTTACCACTGCTTAGGCCCTGTGCAAGTGTTTTACATGAACTATGAGTATAGTGTTATTTCTGTTTAATAAATGAGGAAACTGAAGTTTAGAGAGGTTAACAACCAGCCTAAAGTCATGTAGCTTACACAAGGCTGAGTCAGGACACAAATCCAGGTTTGCCTAGTTTCACAGACCTTGCTGTAATTAACCCCCAGGCTGAAAGTCCATCAATTCTCAAAGTGTTCCCTTTCTCCTACTGTGATCAATAAACTTATTCTCTGGCCTAAACATGTAAATTGTTTGCAAATAGCTCATGCAAGCAAACTGCCGAATATCTTTATTCCTTTCCCCCTGACTAACTCTGTATCATGCTTTATTATATCAGACTGACCTTTCCTACAAGCAGGGGTTATCTGTGCACAACTTGTTTTGTTCATCCCTTGCACAATACCATAGGTAACTAAGTGCCCTCACTGTAGATGATTATTCTCGCTAGAGAACACTCCAAGGAACGAGATCAGTGAGACTCCTGAATTTAGAACGCTAACACATTTAGGGTAGAGAATTGTTTCACTTACAGTGTGAAATTTCTTTCTCCCAACCTTTCCTATTCCTCGGGTACTAAACTCAAGTGTTCTTCTTTTGTTATGTGCTAATTTGATTACTCAGCAAAATTATTACATTCTAGGAAATCCAACAAGATGTCTAACTGAGGTAAGTATATTTTTATTTATTTCAGCGATGTAATTTATTCAATAAATATCTTCCCCTGCCCTTGTTTCAGCTGCTTACAGGCAATTCTATTAGGAATGAAATATTATTAGAGGGGGTTCTCAAAAAGTGCTTTATCTTCATTATATTGAAAATTCTATTCCAAACGAATGTTTGGGGAAATCTTTTTTACTGACATACTTTCTTTCATAGTTTTGTTTCAAACATGAGGAGCTTTTCCTGCCAAAGCCTCATTTTTCTCCTTCTTTTTGGCTAAAAGCTGTTTTCTGGAGACTGTTCCTTTCCCCCATCCCTTGGTGGCTCTCCCCATGATGACTCTCCGCAAGACACATTAGAGCGCTTTGCCCTAATCCATATTTTACTAAATAGCCCCAGGAGTGAGAAGGACCTCCACGAGGATTTGATTAAACAAATTCTTAAAGCTAATAAAACGTTTTCAAGTTGTAAGAGAAAGCAGCATAGTGCACATGCCCAAGGAGAGCAGATGTCTCACTTTTCAGTCATCCGTAAGGAATATGGTTTGGGATGGAGTATATTCTCTTTGAGATCAGTTCCAGAGGCTTCAGCCTAAAGGGGCAGTCTCTCATGAAGGTAGCTTTATTGAACAGCGCGACATAGTTGTGACAAGCTATTTCTATACTTTTCAGAGCAATTTTATGTTTTTATTGAAAAGGTAGAAGAAAATAAATAGGTAAGAGCAGGCAAAGCTTCTGATTAAGCTGAGTCTGACATAAAATCATGTGACTTACCCCTGGGAGAAAAGGAAAAGAAAGCTACTTGTTAGATACAATAGATCAGAAATGTATACATGCAGGTCTGAGGATGAAAAAGATTAGATTAAGCATATTAGACTGATACATGGAGCCTATTTTTATAATTAAATAAGCTTGGTTATGAAAACAATCCTATTGAATGTTCAGGAAATGGTTAAAATGAACCCAGTTGGTTGAAACATAGGTAATGATCATATTTATATATGCTAAAATACCCATATTATCCAGTGGGGAGAAGTCTAGCAACTAAGTGGTTAATTTGGTCCCTATCCATAGTCACAGAGATTCATTTATTTAAGGGGAGAGGAAAATCCTGTATAGGCATAGGATTCTCCCAGCTGACTGATAATAACAAACAGGCTCACTAGAAACAAATAGTTCTAAAATCTCCACTATATTATGTGTTCAATAGACATAGTTTAAATATCAAGTCTAGCTTTTCTTTTTCCTAATGTCAGCAATGCAGACAAATAACAGGCCTTTAGAGAAGAATTTTTAAACTCTGAGATATTTTAATTCTGCCCCAGCAGAGAAACAAAGAACCACAGAAAAAAATATATTATTCACATGCACACACACATACACATATGTAATAATGAGCGTCTGATCTGTTGCAGTATGGGAGCCCTGGGAATAAAACATCTTGTTGAGAATCACTGTAGTATTTTATTAGACAATCATGATTAATGTCACAGAATTTAAGCAATCTTTGAAAAGAAGTCAAAATGTGCCACAAAAATTCACTTGATTGTGCCAGTGGGAATATTTCCTAACATAGTCCCAAACTTCAAAAATAGTATAAAGCATGCAAACGGAGAAAGGGGCAGGGTCCATCCATTTCTTCCCAAGTATATTTAATTTATTTAACAGAAAAATGTTGGGAAAACTGTGACTCTCGTTAGCATGAGAAAGGAGCATCCAGTGGTATCTATACACTGGGCTGTTCGAATTTTGTTTTTCCCAGGGCAAGGGAGGTATCTGAATTTCTTATTGCTTTATGTCACCAGTCTGTAAGCCAGACTGTAACTTTAAGATGTTATCTCCTGGCTGCTCAGATAAACAGCCCATTATGTTTTTATGGTGGGCAGTTCCGAATCCTCAGGGGATTAGAAGATATTGGCTGGAGTTTGTGGTTTCCTGCTAGATTATCAAGGGGTCCATGGGATCTTGTTCAGACTATATCTTTAAGCAAACACCTCTCTCATAATGGTGTCTCACGCTGCCTTCTTGGCCATGGACTTCAAAAGCTGATTGCAGGGAGGGCCAAGAAGGCAATAACCCCTAATATAACAGAACCAGCCTAGAAGGGACAGACAGGGCAAAGGTAAGGCGTCTCTGAGGTTGGCATTTGTGTGTTTAGCCACATGGGGTGAATAGGGGCCATCTGTTCTTGAATCAGCTAACTCATCGTTTTCACACCATCCCAGGATCAAGTACATTTCATGGCTACAGCTGTCACCAATAAGAGCTTTCCCAATCCTAATGATACATATTTTACATAGTTTATTTACCTTAATGCTCTAAATAATGATAGTATGTATAGACGTAAGTGTGTGTGTGTGTGTGTTGGGGGATTTGAGCTGTTCTTTGTAGATTTAAAAGTAAGACTATCACAATTAAAACAAAACTCAAGTATGTATTCATAAAACTCATACAGCCTTTTGGCAAGGGAAACACCCTGGAACTCTGTGCTGCTGGAATCCTCTGCTTTCTTTTGAGAGTATTGTGTGAATTTTCTTTTTTTTTTAATTAGAGAAACTCCCTGTTTGAGATCTATATGCAAAGAAATCGCTCCTCTGTCATCTTTCAAGTAGTTATGTATGCTATGAACATTTCAAAGAATGCTTCATTTCAGAAAACACACGAAACAGTCTCAATTTTAGAGATCTGGAAATAAGAAACAGAAACTTGAAATTTTTGTTAATATTTCAAACTCAATATAAAATTATTACATGAGTGTGTAGCTTATTAAATATTAAATGTGATTAATGTGGATATGTGTCTTTATCCACACAACTTGGTAGGTGACAAATTACATTGAATAATTCAAGGCTTATACAATGATTTTAAATATTTTTAACCCATTGTATTCATATTCATTATTTTGTAAGTTAAGTTAGCCACCGCATTTTCTAAAGGATATATTAAAATGCTACCAATTTTAAGTTTGGACCAAAACAATTAAAATTTGTATCTTCCGGGGCCTATAAAATTTTAAAACTATGATTTATTTAATCAATACAAGGTCAGTTGAAATTTGCTACTAGTGGATGACAGTCTCCCTTTATTAATATTTTTAACACAACTAGCCTATGCTGTCAGATTCTTCATGAATCTCAGTAAAGTTAACAAGAAAGAAGAAATCAAGCTCATATTCAGGTATAGAAGAGTGAGTTACTTTCAGGATAAGTGATGCCAGTGGTAACACTAGGACTTTGAGCGAACTCAATCATACTGGTTGCTGTTTACCAGAATTCAGTTCAAATCTAAACACAACAAAAAAAAGTGCCCTCTATTGATAGGACAATGAATTAGAATTTTGATTCTGAGAAAGAACAGTCTAGGTAGCTCATCCAAAAGTTATGTTTTCAATCAGCGAAACCATAGCAAATACATCCTAAGATTAAAACATGATTTCTCATTAATAACAGTTTGCTTGGTGGAGATTCCAAAACCTAAGTCCATACTTTGGAAACTTTCCCCATGCAATAACTTTCTAACTCAGCAATCTTTATACTTTTTGGTAGCATAATCTTAACAGAATTTTAAAAACTCTATACTCTCTTGCGTATTTTAAGAGCATGTCTAATATTTTTAAGAGCTAGTAATTTTTAAAGGATGCATTTTCAACATATTGTATAAGCTGTTTAAAAATATTTCTTCAAAATATTACACCTCTTGATCCAGCTTATTCAATGTATGGAAAATGTCCACTATACAACAGAATTGGCAATACCAGTCCTATTTGTCACACCAATTAACTAAATCAGAGTCACTTTTTTTTTTCCAGGAAAAAGTATTATTCCCTTTTTCAATTCAAATATTGTGTAAGTGAATTCCAACACAGGTAGAATGATGACAGATGGATGGACGAATGGATAAATAGATAAGATAGGTAGGTACATACATACATATGTACATACATACACATATATATAGAGGCACAGAGTCTTTTTGTGAGTTTGTAACCTAAATAAAATAAGATACTGTTTCCCTCAATATTGCTTACCAAAACTCACTTCGTTTTGTGATCACAAAAAAAATCCCTCAGAGATAATGCATTTTCTTAATCATTCTTGTTCACATACTCCAAACATTATCTACATGAGGCCACTCATTATTTTCATGAAAATATTAGAATTGTTTTTCATTTATGTGAAATTTCCTTACCTGTCTGCCGTTTGGCCAAGTACCACTCAACATTTCATGCCGTACTTAAGCTACCTTGTCAGCAAGATCCTTCTTTCTTCAAACAGGTAAACTGATCTACTACTTCATCTGTTTTCCCATAGGTTATTCTAAGTATTTATTTTACATCTATATTACCATAGTTGTATACATATCTCTCTTAATATGGTTACTTATTGTATTTAAAGGCTTACTAAATGGTTTTAAATGAAACAAAAGAATCAACAAATGATTCAGTAGTTAAGAAATAGTTCCCTGGTGGCGCAGTGGATAAGACTCTGTGCTCCCAATGCAGGGGACCCAGGGTTGATCCCTGGTCAGGGAACTAGATCCCACATGCATGCCACAAGTAAGAGTTCACATGCCACAACTAAGGAGCTGGTGAGCCGCAACTAAGGAGGCCGCCTGCCACAACTAAGACCCAATGCAACCAAATAAATAAATAAAATATTTTTTAAAAAAAAGTAGTAGCTCCACCAAGAAATGTCTGAAACAGTGCTTCGTAAGGACAGTAGTCATGTCTAAGTTCACGCTCCAGAAGAGGTGATTTCTCTAAATGCATAAAATATGCTTTGCTAATTTCTACATATACAAAAATTTACATGGTATTATCATTCTTCTGTATTCCTAAAGAGATTAATTCAAGGAGACATTTCAAGAATGACAGTAAAAAGCAGCAATCTAGGAAGACCATACGTGGACATGGTCTTTTAATATTTAGCTTTAGATCCATGCCATTGTTCACGGGTGGCAAAAACTTATAACTGGAATGGGGGGGACAATGTTTTCTTAAAAAAAAAATTTTTTTTAAAGGATATTTGAGTGGGGAAAAATAACATTTGTCTTATCGTTTCTAAAATTTAATTATATCCATTTAACATATGTAACAAATTGCAAATACAATTTTAAATGGAAAATAATTCAAAAAATATTATACGGAGAATTATAGCCCATTATTCATCCTTTTTGGTTGCTCCATCAAGCAGCTTAACCAGACCTTCTCCAGTAGAACATGGTCAAATTGTATGTGACCTACAACTCTGATCATTTGATATTCTGCAGGTGAAGGCAGCAGAAGGTAGCAGAAGCCCTCACACAGCATCCTTTAAACAATTTGTGGTAAAGTGTAACAGTGGATTTTAGGAGTCATGTGATATTATCTATTCTCTTATAGATATATCCTAAGAAAACAAACAGAAAATGTGTAAAGTCCCAGAGTTTTGATAAACCATGAATTCTCCCAAGTCTGAACACTGTTTAGGTTTCAAAAATTACTCAATAAGTGATCAGTTAAGAAATATTATTAATTTCTCTCCAAATGGCAGCCAAGTTTCAACAAACGTCTAACATATAACAGGACTTATATTTTCATATTTATTTATCACCCTCTGTTATAAATATGTAGAAAAATATCACTAAAGCCATTTCTGAAAAATTCAGTCAGACCAGATCTTGTTCAGCCAGCATTTTTTTGTCCATGATTTAAATTTTAAAAATAGGAAATGTTAATGAAAACAAGCTTTGAGACATTCAACGAAGTCACAGGTCATGATTTTATACTAGAAAAATATTAGCATCTGAATTTTGTGCATTGAATGAACGTACGTTGCTAAATCTTTTAGAATGTCACTGAATGTAGAGGTAGTTTAAATCACGTTATTTTTCTTCGTTCATGTTTGTGGTCTCAGGAACTGAGAATGAATTTCTTCACTGGACACATTAGAGCTTAATTTACCTACCTTCATTGTTTCTCAATAGACATCCTGTGTACTGAAAATTTCAGTAATAGAATTTGCACTTTGAATGTACTGGGTCAGAATTGGTAACTGTGAAGCAATGTTCTTTCTTCTCTAACAAGCCACAGGTCCTCAGGAGTGGTATGTGACCCGTTTTCACCATCACTAACAAAAAGTCATTTTACACAAAAGGAAAAACCTTTATAACTAAAAATAAAATCTTGTGACGCATTGTGAAAATTATTTGGTCTGACATTGGGTTTTATTATGTTTTGTGTCATTCGTGAGGAACAAAGAAGATCATGCTCAAGATTGAAAAAGAAAACACTTAAGGAGGTCTGGGCAGTTTTAACAGCATGAGTGAAATACAACACCAAACAGGATGTCTCTATTCCCTTTGAACTTGAGGCATCCCATGGACCCTAAGCTACTGAATTCTCTGGTTAGTTATGTGGTGCCAGACATTCAGTGGCACTTAATGAAGATAAGTTTCTACCTCGTACTTTTCAAGGTAATGGTGGATGAATCCTGCCTGACCAAATTGAGTGTTTTATCAAAGTCTTTGTGAAGTTGGAGAAAATGTACACATTTTTCTTAGGTCTTAAAGCAATTGTCCACTTTCTATTTTTCTTCACTGACTGCCAACAAATCTTCAAATCAATAGGCAGAAATATGTCCACATTTACGTCTCAAGAATAAATGTATTTGCTTGTTCATTTATTTTATTTATTTTAAGACTTTTTTTTAATGTGGACCATTTTTTTTTAAGTCTTTATTGAATTTGTTACAATATTTCTTCTGTTTTCTGTTTTGGTTTTCTGCCCACAAGGCATGTGTGATCTCAGCTCCCCAAACAGGGATTGAACCCACACCCGCTGCATTGGAGAGTGAAGTCTTTAACCAATGGACCACCAGGGAAGTCCCTGTTCATTTATTTTAAAACGTAAATAAGACTCTAATGGAAAATAAAATTTAAGCATCAACTGACTGTATCTCATTATATTTTCCTTCTTTCATAAATAACACTTAGAACTTCCTACATATTAGGAAAAGTGTCTTCTTGATTTTTCCCTTTTGCATTAATGAAACAGGTACCTGTTCTTTTTTGAGGTTTCCCTGATTACACAAAGAGATCCATAGTTTCTTTATAGTTGTACAGTCAAGGAGTACAGAATCCACACTAGGACACTGCCATTCCTCTCTTTTAGAAATTTACTCATAAAGAAAGTAGTTAAGAATAATTAAATTATGCTTATTATTACTCAGCTTGTATTTGAAGTTTCTGTTCTGAAAACTCTTGGAAATTGAGTGGAACAAGAAGCTTATTCTCATCAAATGCAAACCCCAACATTGCACTGTCTTGCTTCACAACAGAACAGGCCAGAGATCCATCTGATGCTACCTAAGGGGAACATGCCACCCTATTATTTTTGATTTTTAAATGTAAGCATCAACTGACTACATCTTATCAAAATTTTCTTCTTTCATAAAGAGATTGACACTCTAATTTAGACAGTGTGCATTGAACTAATAAAAATTTAAAGTAACTCTCTACGTGAACTGATCTTTAGAACAGGATTTACTGAAATCACTCATGATTATGCCTGGATCCTCTTATTCAGCAATAATTAGAACCCTTCCATAATATCAGTTCTAAGCACTCTCGTCTCTTACCATCACTGCCTATCTTTTCAGTTTACTCCTACTACTACAGCAACTGCAATAATTTTGAGATCGGCAATTCATTGATCCTATCCATTTTTCATTCCTCTTATACTCATTTCCCTCCTTTAACTGGTTTAGAATTCATAGTACATAAGATAGTCACTGCCTTGCCTCTTTCACTCTAATTCAGCCTTGGTTAAACTCTATTGCTCAACAGGGCTGGTGAAAATGACACAGCTTATGCTGAACTGTCTCACTTTGAAGCAATGCCCATGAAAATTATGTGGGCCCTCAAAGTTGCTCTGTGTCACCTTCTGCTAGTAGATGCCTTTTTACTCTCCTAGCTACTTATGTCATTATCTTCTCTTCAGTTTTCAAACCCCCAAAATTTCCTCCCTGCTCTCATTCTCACTGATGACCTTGGTTCCTATTTCACTGAGGAAGAAGTCAGTCAGAAGCACACTTCATCAATCTCCTACCACTACATTCAAGCACCTGCCAACATCTGGACCCACGTGCTCTGCTTTTCCTACTGTTACCATGGACAAACTGTCCATGTAGCTAAGATCTCATTCCCTTCTTAAATTCAAGGAAATTTCCCCAGAAATTAATTCTTTCCTCTCTCTATAACAGTATCAATTTTTCACCTTGTACTAGATCATCCCCATCATCACACAAATATACTGTTATTTTACTAATATTATGTTTTTAAATGCTCATTTATATCCTGCCTCCACCTACTGCTCCATTATTCTGATCCCCTTTAGAGCAAAATTCCTCAAAAGATGAGGAATCTATACATGCAGTCTTCAACCCCTCTCCTCCAATTCTTTCCTCTAATCAGGATTTAACTCATCAAACCCCTTAGTGACAAGGCCAGCAGTGCCCTCCCTGTTACTGAGCTTAGTGACCCGTCAACAACATTTCACAGGGCTGATAATGCTTTCCTCTTTGAACCGCTTGCTTCAGTTGGGTTCCAGGACACTAGCTAGTGAAAATCAACCAATCCTCACCTGGCTCCTCCTAACGACTCTGATGTTATAATGCTGGAGCATTCTAGGTCTCAGTCTTTACATATCTCCTCTACCTACCTATACTTGCCCCCTAGGTGATCTCATCTGGGCTCATGGCTTTAAATACCATCTACATGCTGATAACAACTACATTTATATCTTTAGCTCTGACTTCTACTCTGGACTCGAAGCACATACATCCAACTGCCTTGAGGACAGCTCCACTCAGATGTCTAGGAAACTTTTACAAATCTGTGTGCAGAGCTGAACACCTGATCATCAGCTCAAACCTGCTTCCATGACCTTTCCCATTTCAGTTACCATCAATACCTTTCTATCTGGTGTCCACACCCAAGACCTTGGAGCTATGCTTCCTCCCCTACGCTCACCCCCTCTGTTAGTCCAGAGCCAGTCTGTCAGCAAGTCCCGTTCACTTACCTTTAAAATAAATCAGAGCATAACCACTCATCACTTCTACCTTCCTCACCCTTGATCACTCTACCTCAGTGCCCCTTGCTTCTTCGCTCTTTGAGCACTCCAATGGACCTCTGCCTCGGGGCCTTTGCCCTGTCTATTCGCAGGACTAGAATGCTCTCACAGCTTGCTTCCTCATTACCTTTGGGTTTTCATGCAAACATCATTTATGAGCGAGGCCATGTCTGACCATCCTTTTTAAAATCGCAAGTCTCACCTCTCCCAGCATAACCTGATCCTTCCCCTACTTTAATTCTATTAATAGCATATCAACTCCTAATGTACTGTATGTTTACTTATTTATTTGGTTTAGTCTTTAGTAAATGCTCTATGAAAGAACTTTCCACGACGATGCAAATGCTCTATATCAGTGCTGTCCAGTGTGGCAGCAGCCAGCTACGTGTGGCTACTGAGCACTTAAAATATATAGTTTAATTAATTTAAATTAAAATTATCACATGTGGCCACTGGGTACCCTTTTAGACAGCACAGCTTGGATATATAAGCTGCATGAGCTCAGGGAGTTCTGATTTTTTTAGACTGATGTAACCCCAGGACATAGTCAATGCCCAACATATATCTGTTGAATGAACTAAGCAATTTTTCCATTCTGGTTTCATTTTCCTGATTAAACAATGATGCAGGCCATGGTATTTGGTTGATGAAGGGAGCACAGGTTACACGGTTTAGCTCCCACTCACCCTGCAGCCCTTTGTGCAAATCCTAAACTGTGCAACAACAGGTGGTCATCCTGAATGACTTGGTTTTGCAGATAAACACCAGTTGTTTAGAGTCTGTAGCTTTCCCTCTCCTTTCTGACACAGCTATCACCAATAATGTGAAAAGAACGTCAAGGACACAGCGAGAGAGCCCTAAATATGCCTGTCTCTGTCTACTGTCACTGCCTTGATGAAAAAGATACTTAGGGTTCCTTTTTTTCCTTCAATGTTTTTATCTACTTGAAACCCTGTGTAGGTTCTAAACACTCAGGTGAGAGAAGAGTCTCAACTCTGAGTTGGAAAATGGCCAAATGTGAGAAGAATTAGGTAACAGGCTGGGAGAAAAAAAGATAAAAGATCAGACATAAATTTAATCTTCTTAAACTCAATAGTAATTATCCTTAGAATGTAAATTTCATCTCTCTACCAAGAAGGAAGCTCCATCAATCTTATGTGTGGAAAATTTAACATTATATGTCTGGGACAAAATCAAATACACTTTCCCTAGCCCTCTGAATTTGTTTCTGCACAATAAATCTCCTTTTCCCACTTTGTATTGCTGCTTTACTTATCTTTTACTAAAGCATCATGAGAGAATAGATACACAGGGACCCAGGTTTACCTCTTTCTGTCCTAGCAGGGAAGGGCCCAAGTCCTTCATGTTGGAGAGTTTTATGCTTTCAACACCCAAAATCACTTTCCAGGAGAGAAAGGAAAAGAATAGGAAAATGAGAGGGGGAGTGGTGGGGGGAGAGGGAGAGAGGGGAAGAGAGGGAGAGAGGGGGAGAGGGGGAGAGAGAGAGAGAGAGACAGAGAGAGAGAGAGAGAGAGAGAGAGAGAGAGAGATGTAGCCAAAGGGGTGAACTTCATAAACTTGGATCCCTACGGTGATGCAAGTCCTAAGCATATCCTGGCCCTGCCTCTCCTTGTTTTCAAGGTCAATTTCTGATATAAACATATACAGAAAAATACATTTGACCAGCTCTGAAGATAGACCACCTGTGAATCCCGATTGTAGCTCTTTTACAAATCTGGCATTTCTTATCTTTTTTATGCTTCAGTGTCCTCATCTATAAAATGGGGATCATAGCAATATTGCTTACCTTGCAGTGTTGTTATAAAGATTAAAAAAGTAAATGTAATGTGCTTACTATAGACTGAAAGTGCTTATTAAATGCTTGCAGCTCTTGTTATTCTAGAGAACTTTAAAGCATTCTATTGGTTGGTCCAAATACTTCATTTTACAGGTCAAGACCGGAAACATCAATTCTTTAAACAGATATTTAGTGTCTGAATAAGGATGAGAACATAGGTCGCCTAACTTCCTAGTTAGTGTACTTTCCAATATACCACTCTAATATTCACTGTGTCCCCTTATTCCTTTCCCTCTTTTTCTTGATTGTTACATGGAAGTAAAAGGAGTCATCAGACTCCTTAGGAAAATTGGAGGTGGAAATGGTGGCTTTGGTTGAAAGCAAAAAGTTACTTAACATTGTGCTCTTCAGTTTTCCTTCTCTGATGTGGGAGTCATCAAAATCAAAGCAGACCAGTGGGAAGTTCTCTGCCTCCTAACCCCAGAGAGAACAGATCCATTCACAGATCTGCCAGGCTGCTATAGCACCAATGCCTCTGTTCTACGTGGAAGGGGGCTCTAGGGCTGCCTCTAGATGGATAGATGAGGCAGGCCCACTGGAAAGAGAGAGCGAAAGAGTGAGCAGATGGACTCTTGAACAACCTTGGGCTATTTTTTGGCCAGGCACTAATCAGTCATTAAGGCTGGTACTCAACGATTTACAGAACCTGCAGTGGTGTCTTTTCCCAATTGCTGAGATCCCATTTTGCACCCTAGTGCCAAACAGTCCCCCTGAGACTACCGAGTAAAACAACAGGAACAGTCCCAATAACCAGCACAGTGCTTAATAAAATGCAGCTCTTAAAGTAGATGACCTTCCAGGAACCGACCCAAGTAGCCTGACACTCCTCTGTGTTCTTTAGGCCCTTCACGAGCCTCTCAGTTACTGAAATTAGCTACATTTAATAAACGTTTCCCTCTGCTGGCTACTTGGAAAATAAAGTGATTTTAGGAACTCTTATGTGTGCCTTATTTAGATGATTACCCTAAAACAGGAAGGAAATATTGTGCATAAGGACAGTGCTGTGGGGAGAAGTCTTTGAAAGAAATAAAAACACCTTAGGAAACTGTTTATATCCAGAAAACTGCAAATAAATGAACAGAGCTGGCAACACATTTTGAATTTGAGATAAGTGATTGTAAATGAGATGACTGGATTTTATACAGTGCTCAGATATGTGCTATGAAACCCAGATCAGACAGACTTGCCAAAATACCTACACTGTTACAGTTAAGTAATGGCTGGCCAAATAAATTAAATCTTGAGTGCACTGCTAAATTAAGTCCGGTCTCTCTAGGCTTACCTTTGACTTTTCATCTCGACCTCTATCTATCCTTTTATCTTTCTATTTTCTGTCTTACTTTAAAATATTTATCATAGTACTATCAAAGATAAATTTCCATAGTATTGTTCAAAAATAAATATTTTCTCTTATACTGTAGTAAATTTGCTTACTGTATAAAGAAAACCTGCTTCTGAAAAGATAATCAGTCACAATGGATGTGGTATAATCACAATCATCACTAGAAATGTTCCCTCAGTTTCTTTTTAATTAAAAAAACTTTTTTAAATTTTTTAAATTTTATTTTTTTATACAGCAGGTTCTTCTCTCTTTTTTTTTTTTAACATATTTATTGGAGTATAATTGCTTTACAATGGTGTGTTAGTTTCTGCTTTATAACAAAGTGAATCAGTTATACATATACATATGTTCCCATATCTCTTCCCTCTTGCATCTCCCTCCCTCCCACCCTCCCTATCCCACCCCTCTAGGTGGTCACAAAGCACGCAGCTGATCTCCCTGTGCTATGCAGCTGCTTCCCACTAGCTATCTATTTTACCTTTGGTACTGTATATATGTCCATGGCACTCTCTCACTTTGTCACAGCTTACCCTTCCCCCTCCCCATATCCTCAAGTCCATTCTCTAGTAGGTCTGTGTCTTCATTCCCATCTTACCCCTAGGTTCTTCATGACCTTTTTTGTTTTTTGATTTTGTTTTCTTAGATTCCATATATATGTGTTAGCATACAGTATTTGTTTTTCCCTTTCTGACTTACTTCACTCTGTATGACAGACTCTAAGTCCATCCACCTCACTACAAATAACTCAATTTCGTATTTTTTTATGGCTGAGTAATATTCCATTGTATATATGTGCCACATCTTCTTTATCCATTCATCCGATGATGGACACTTAGGTTGCTTCCATCTCCTGGCTATTGTAAATAGAGCTGCAATGAACATTTTGGTACATGACTCTTTTTGAATTATGGTTTTCTCAGGGTATATGCCCAGTAGTGGGATTGCTGGGTCATATGGTAGTTTTATTTGTAGCTTTTTAAGGAACCTCCATATGGTTCTCTGTAGTGACTGTATCAATTTACATTCCCACCAGCAGTGCAAGAGTGTTCCCTTTTCTCCACATCCTCTCCAGCATTTATTGTTTCTAGATTTTTTGATGATGGCCATTCTGACAGGTGAGAGATGATATCTCATTGTAGTTTTGATTTGCATTTCTCTAATGATTAATGATGTTGAGCATTCTTTCATGTGTTTGTTGGCAATCTGTATATCTTCTTTGCAGAAATGTCAATTTAGGTCTTCCGCTCATTTTTGGATTGGGTTGTTTGTTTTTTTGTTATTGAGTTGCATGAGCTGCTTGTAAATTTTGGAGATTAATCCCTTGTCAGTTGCTTCATTTGCAAATATTTTCTCCCATTCTGAGGGTTGTCTTTTGGTCTTGTTTATGGTTTTCTTTGCTGTGCAAAAGATTTTAAGGTTCATTAGGTCCCATTTGTTTATTTTTGTTTTTATTTCCATTTCTCTAGGAGGTGGGTCAAAAAGGATCTTGCTGTGATTTATGTCATAGAGTGTTCTGCCTATGTTTTCCTCTAAGAGTTTGATAGTTTCTGGCCTTACATTTAGGTCTTTAATCCATTTTGAGCTTATTTTTGTGTATGGTGTTAGGGAGTGATCTAATCTCATACTTTTACATGTACCTGTCCAATTTTCCCAGCACCACTTATTGAAGAGGCTGTCCTTTCTCCACTGTATATTCCTGCCACCTTTATCAAAGATAAGGTGACCATATGTGCATGGGTTTATCTCTGGGCTTTCTATCCTATTCCATTGATCTATCTTTCTGTTTTTGTGCCAGTACCATACTGTCTTGATTACTGTAGCTTTGTAGTATAGTCTGAAGTCAGGCAGCCTGATTCCTCCAGCTCCATTTTTTGTTCTCAAGATTGCTTTGGCTATTCGGGGTCTTTTGTGTTTCCATACAAATTGTGAAATTTTTTGTTCTAGTTCTGTGAAAAATGCCAGTGGTAGTTTGATAGGGATTGCATTGAATCTATAGATTGCTTTGGGAAGTAGAGTCATTTTCACAATGTTGATTCTTCCAATCCAAGAACATGGTATATCTCTCCATCTGTTTGTATCATCTTTAATTTCTTTCATCAGTGTCTTATAATTTTCTGCATACAGGTCTTTTGTCTCCTTAGGTAGGTTTATTCCTAGATATTTTATTCTTTTTGCTGCAATGGTAAATGGGAAAGTTTTCTTCATTTCACTTTCAGATCTTTCATCAATAGTGTATAGGAATGCCAGAGATTTCTGTGCATTAATTTTGTATCCTGCTACTTTACCAAATTCATTGATTACCTCTAGTAGTTTTCTGGTAGCATCTTTGGGATTCTCTATGTATAGTATCATGTCATCTGCAAACAGTGACAGCTTTATTTCTTTTCCGATTTGGAGTCCTTTTATTTGTTTTTCTTCTCTAATTGCTGTGGCTAAAACTTCCAAAACTATATTGATTAAGAGTGGTGAGAGTGGACATCCTTGTCTTGTTCCTGATCTTAGTGGAAATGGTTTCAATTTTTCACTATTGAGGACGATGCTGGCTGTGGGTTTGTCATATATGGCCATTATTATGTTGAGGAAAGTTCCCTCTATGCCCACTTTCTGGAGGGTTTTTATCATAAATGGGTGTTGAATTTTGTCAAAAGCTTTCTCTGCATCTATTGAGATGATCATATGGTTTTTCTCCTTCAATTTGTTAATATGGTGTATCATGTTGATTGATTTGCATATACTGAAGAATCCTTGTATTCCTGGAATAAACCCCACTTGATCATGGTGTATGATCCTTTTAATGTATTGCTGGATTCTCTTTGCTCTTATTTCGTTGAGGATTTTTGCATCTATATTCATCAGTGATATTGGTCTTTAATTTTCTTCTTTTGTAGTATCTTTGTCTGGTTTTGGTATCGGGGTGATGGTGGCCTCGTAGAATGGGTTTGGGAGTGTTCCTCCCTCTGCTATATTATGGAAGAGTTTGAGAAGGATGAGTGTTAGCTCTTCTCTAAATGTTTGATAGAATTCACCTGTGAAGCCATCTGGTCCTGGACCTTTGTTTGCTGGAAGATTTTTCATCACAGTTTCAATTTCAGTGCTTGTGAATGGCCTGTTCATATTTTCTGTTTCAACCTGGTTCAGTCTTAGAAGGTTAGATCTTTCTAAGAATTTATCCATTTCTTACAGTTTGTGCATTTTATTGGCACAGAATTGCTTGTAGTAGTCTCTTAGGATGCTTTGTATTTCTGCGGTGTCTGTTGTAACTTCTCCTTTTTCATTTCTAATTTTACTGATTCGACTCCTCTCCCTCATTTTCTTGATGAATCTGGCTAATGATTTATCAATTTTGTTGATCTTCTCAAAGAACCTCCTTTTAGTTTTATTGATCTTTGCTATTGTTTTCTTTGTTTCTATTGCATTTATTTCTGCTCTGATCTTTACGATTTCTTTCCTCTGGTAACTTTGGGTTTTGTTTCTTCTTCTTTCTCTAGTTCCTTTATCTGTAAGGTTAGATTGTTTATTTGAGATTCTTCTTGCTTCTTCAGGTAGGCTTGTATTGCTATAAACTTCCCTCTTAAAACTACTTTTGCTGCATCCCATAGGTTTTGGATTGTCGGGTTTTCATTGTCATTTGTCTCTAGGTATGTTTCGATTTCCTGTTTGATTTTTTCAGTGACCTCTTGGTTATTTAATAATGTATTGTTTAGCCTCCATGTGTTTGTATTTTTTACATTTTTTCCCCCTGTAATTGACTTCTAATCTCATAGCATTGTAGTCAGAAAAGATGCGTGATATGGTTTCAATTTTCTTAAATTTACTGAGGCTTGATTTGTGACCCAAGATGTGATCTATCCTGGAGAATGTTCTGTGCACACTTGAAAAGACAGTGTAATCTGCTGTTTTTGTCTGGAATGTCCTATAAATATGAATTAAACCTATCTGGTCTATTGGGTCATTTAAAGCTTGTGTGTCCTTATTAATTTTCTGTTTGGATGATCTGTCCGTTGGTGTAAGTGAGGTGCTAAGGTCCCCCACTATTATTGTATTACTGTCAATTTCCTGTTTTATACCTGGTAGCAGTTGCCTTAGGTATTGAGGGGCTCCTATGTTGGGTGCATATATATTTATAATTGTTTTATCTTCTTCTTGGATTGATTCCTTGATCATTATGTAGTGTCCTTCCTGGTCTCTTGTAACATTCTTTATTTTAAAGTCTATTTTATCTGATATGAGTATTGCTACTCCAGCTCTCTTTTGATTTCCATTTGCATGGAATACCTTTTTCCATCCCCTCACTTTCAGTCTGGATGTGTCCCTAGGTCTGAAGTGGGTCTCTTCAGACCTATATATGGGTCTTGTTTTTGTATCCATTCAGCAAGCCTGTGTCTTCTTGTTGCAGCAGTTAATTCAGTCACGTTTAAGGTAATTATCGATATGTATGTGCCTGTGGCCATTTTGTTAATTGTTTTGGGTTTGTTTTTGTAGGTCCTTTTCTTCTCTAGTGTTTCCCACTTAGAAAAGTTCCTTTAGCATTTGTTGTAGAGCTGGTTTGGTGGTGCTGAATTCTCTTAGCTTTTGCTTGTCTGTAAAGCTTTTGATTTCTCCATCCAATCTGAATGAGATTCTTGTAGGGTAGAGTAATCTTGGTTGTAGGTTCTTCCCTTTCTTCACTTTAAGTCTATCATGCCACTCCCTTCTGGCTTGTAGAGTTTCTGCTGAGAAATCAGCTGTTAATCTTACGGGAGTTCCCTTGTATGTTATTTGTTATTTTTCCCTTGCTGCTTTCAATAATTTTTCTTTGTCTTTAATTTTTGCCAATTTGATTACTATGTGTCTCGGCGTGTTTCTCCTTGGATTTATCCTGTATGGAACTCTCTGTGCTTCCTGGACTTGGGTGGCTATTTCCTTTCCCATATTAGGGAAGTTTTCAACTATAATCTCTTCACATATTTTCTCTGGTCCTTTCTCTCTCTCTTCTCCTTCTGGGACCCCAGAATAATGAGATGTTGGTGTGTTTAATATTTTTCCAGAGATCTCTTAGGCTGTCTTCATTTCTTTTCATTCTTTTTTCTTTATTCTGTTCTGCAGCAGTGAATTCCACCGTTTTGTCTTCCAGGTCACTTCTCCGTTCTTCTGCCTCAGTTATTCAGCTATTGATTCCTTCTAGTGCAGTTTTCATTTCAGTTATTGTATTTTTCATCTGTTTGTTTGTTCTTTAATTCTTCTAGGTCTTTGTTAAACATTTCTTGCATCTTCTCAATCTCTTCCTCCATTGTTTTTCCGAGGTCCTCAATCATCTTCACTATCATTATTCTGAATTCTTTTTCTGGAAGGTTGCCTATCTCCACTTCATTTAATTATTTTTCTGGGGTTTTATCTTGTTCCTTCATCTGGTACATAGCCCTCTGTCTTTTCATCTTGTCTATCTTTCTGTGAATGTGGTTTTCGTTCCACACGCTGCAGGACTGTAGTTCTTCTTGCTTCTGCTGCCTGCCCTCTGGTGGATGAGTCTATCTAAGAGGGTTGTGCAAGTTTCCTGATGGGAGGGACTGGTGGTGGATAGAGCTGGCTGTTGCTCTGGTGCGCAGAGCTCACTAAAACTTTAGCCTGCTTGTCTGCTGATGGCTGGGGCTGTGTTCCCTCCCTGTTGGTTTTTGGCCTGAGGTGACCCAACACTGGAGCCTACCCGGGCTCTTTAGTGGGTCTAATGGCGGATTCTGGGAGGGCTCACGCCAAGGAGTACTTCCCAGAACTTCTGCTGCCAGTGTTCTTATCCTCACAGTGAGCCATGGCTGCCACCACCGCCCCCCCTGCAGGAGACCCTGAAACACTAGCAGGTAGGTCTGATTCAGTCTCCTATGGGGTCACTGCTCCTTCCCCTGGGTCCTGATGCACACACTACTTTGTGTGTGCCCTCCAAGAGTTGAGTCTCTGTTTCCCCCAGTCCTGTAGAAGTCCTGCAATCAATTCCCACTAGCCTTCAAAGTCTGATTCTCTAGGAATTCCTCCTCCCGTTGCCAGACCCCCAGGTTTGGAAGCCTGACGTGGGGCTCAGTACCTTCACTCCAGTGGGTGGACTTCTGTGGTATAAGTGTTCTCCAGTTTGTGAGTCACCCACCCAGCAGTTATGGGATTTGATTTTATTGTGATTGCGCCACTCCTACTGTCTCACTGTGGCTTCTCCTTTGTCTTTCGATGTGGGGTATCTTTTTTGCTGAGTTCCAGCATCTTCCTGTAGATGATTTGTTCAGCAGTTAGCTGTGATTCTGGTGCTTTTGCAAGAGGGAGTGAGAGCACATCCTTCTACTCCACCACCTTGAACCAATCTCCAGTTTTTTATTTTTGGCTACGTTGGGTCTTCATAGCTGTGCATGGGCTTCCTCTAGTTGGGGCCAGCGGGGGCTACTCTTCCTTGCTGTGCGCAGGCTTCTCATTGTGGTGGCTTCTCTTGTTGTGGAGCATGGGCTGTAGGCACGCGGGCTTAAGTAGTTGCTGCACGCGGGCTCTGGATTGCAGGCTCAGTAGTTGTGGCGCACTGGCTTAGTTACTCCGCGGCATGTGGTATCTTCCTGGACCAGGGCTCAAACCCGTGTCCCCTGCATTGGCAGCGGATTCTTAACCACTGTGCCACCAGGGAAGTCCCTTCCCTCAGTTTTATTCCATATTTTTATCTTAAGCAACATGAAGAGTCTTTTTTTTGCACAGAAAAATCTTTTAGGTGTTTATGGAAATTCTTGCTAAATGAAGAAGTTTGCTGTTTGTCCCAGATATCATTAGCCTGTACTACCTATATGAACTTGTCTAGCTAGACTGACTCCTTGTTATGTAGGTGTCTGGGAGATTTGTTCCACCAACAGATGTGATCCCCCAAAATCTACAGACTCATGCATTTTGTTAACAATTGCTAATTATTTGTTTTCATCTGTAAATTAGTTTGAAGTATTTAAAAGCCATATAGTTATATTTTGTTATCAAGACACAGATCCAGAATTGTTCAGTTCCAACAAGTGTAGTGTTCTATGAATGTATGAAACTTGTAATCCAAAGTACTTTCAAGGCACATGAAACTTTGAACAGTATATAATTCTGGCTAAGATCTGTTGAGGGCCTACTAAATGTTAGTTTTTAGGGTGAAAATGGGCTGTTTTTATTTAATCTTCACAAACCTATGAAATAGTCCCATTTGCAGAAGAGAAAATTGAGTGTCACTAAGGTAAAATAAGCTACCCAACGTCACACAATTAGAAAAGTGTCAGAACCAAGTGTTGATCCTAGAAAGGTACACTTCAGAGCCTGCTTTTTTGAACCACTATCTCATGCTGCCTGCTAGTCTGGTTATTGTTTCTTTTCTTTCTTTTTTTAATAGCAACAAACATGGTTCAACTTGGATGCTTATGAAAGTATCTTGAATATACACCCATTTACCGAACTTTTCAAGTAAAAGAAAAAAATAGATTGACTTTGCAGAATTTAAATACATTTTTAAATGAGGTCATTTGATTTTTTTAAGAGAAAAAGCATCCAATAAATGAAAGTCAATAAATATCTTTTGAGTCTGGACAGTGAGTGAGGAGATGTTTTAGGCCTGGGGATAAATAGTTAACAATACAAAATAGCCTCAAATTGCATAGTTTGGCAAATAGCAATTAGGGCAAGCAGTAGAGGATGATGGAGGGGGGGGGGCGGGGGGGACACGTGGTTAGGGAAGAACTCTCTGAGAGGATAATATCTGAGCTGAGAAAACAGCCAGGGAACACTAAAGGAGCGAGGGTTTCAGACAAAAGGAATATCCTATGCACAGACCTGACAGGAGTCTGGCCAGTTTGAGAGATGGAAAGATTTGCAAGTCTAGAGCATAATGAACAAAGAGGAGGACCAAGAAGAATAGGGTCACGTAGAGAGAGGAAAGAGGTCATGTATGGTAGGAAGTGCAAATTATATTGTAGTTTCAGGAAAAGAATATTAAGCATAGGGATGACCTGTAATAGATGGTCAATGATTTGGTAAAATAATTTCTGAAGCAGACAGCTCCTCCAGTTACAGACACATTCTATCAAGGCAGAGAAAAGAGGAAAACAGTAGGGAATGAAGACCTTATCTATACATTTATATCATTATATATGACTCCATCTAAGTCATTCCTGAATAAAGGCTGAACATTAGAGAAATATGCAGTAGTTGAAGCAGAGATTTACAAACTGATGTTCCTAACCCTAGGCATTTCTCTTTTGCTTCCAACGTGAAAATAAACATGAAATTATTTTATGCAGGTGACTCATTTAGATTGAAAAACTCTACACATTAAAAATCTGAAGAAATGATAGGAAGAGATAAATAAGAGCTAACAATCTGGTTAGATCCATACAATTTCTTATGGAACAAGCTGGTACTAAGATTTAGAGGTAGGTTGGGGATGGGATGAAGAAACTTCTTTAAAATAAGTATGGCATTTTAAAAACAACTTGGAAGAAAAGTCTCTATATATCTCATCATCTATCTATCATCATCATCTCTATCTCATCACATTTCATATTGTTTGATTGAAAATACATCAAATTATGGGGGCTTCCCTGGTGGCAAAGTGGTTAAGAATCCACCTGCCAATACAGGACACATGCATTTGAGCCCTGGTCTGGGAAGATCCCACATGCCGTGGAGCAACTAAGCCCGTGTGCCACAACTCCTGTGCTCTAGAACCCACGAGCCACAATTACGGAACCCGCGCACCACAACTACTGAAGCCTGCACACCTAGAGCCCGTGCTCTGCAACAAAAGAAGACACCGCAATGAGAAGCCCGTGCACTGCAAGGAAGAGCAGCCCCCACTTGCCGCAAGTATAGAAAGCCCACGCACAGGAACAAAGACCGAAAGCAGCCAAAAATAAATAAATAAAATAAATAAATTTATTTTTTAAAAAAAGAAAGAAAATACATCAAATTCTGAGATCAGGAGAAAGCTTTTTTTTTTCAACCACTTCTTTTTTATTGAAATATAGTTGACATACAACGTTATGTTAATGTCAGGTGTACTACATAATGATATGACATTTGCATACATTACAAAATGACCACCATGATAAATCTAGTAACCATCTATCCCCATACAAAGTTAGTAAAATATAATTAATATTTCTTATGATTACATAAGAATCATAAGATTCTTACATTCTGTGTATTACATCTCCATGACTTATTTATTATAGAACTGGAGGCTTGTACCTCTTAATCCCCTTCACTGTTTCACCCACATTCCCATCCCCTTCCTTCTGGCAACCACTTCTTTGTTCTCTGTATCTATGACTCTGTTTTCATTTTGTTTTGTTTTTTTAGATTCCATATATAAGTGAGATCATATAGTATTTGTTTTTCTCTATCTGACTTCTTTCACTTAGCATAACACCCTCTAGGTCCGTCTACATTGTTGCAAATGGAAAAATTATTGATACTTTTTTTATGACTAAAATATTTCATTATACATATACCCCACATTTTCTTTATCCACTTGTCTATCATTGAACGCTTGGGCTGCTTCCATATCTTTGCTATTGTAAATAATGCTGCAATGAACATTGAATGCATATATCTTTACGAATTAATGTTTTTGTTTTTTGCAGGTAAATACAATACATAGAAGTGAAATCGCTAGGTCACACGGCAGTTCTATTGTTAATTTTTTGAGGAACCTCCACACAGTTTTCCATAGTGGCTGCACCAGTTGACAATCCCACCAACAATGTTTGAAAGTTCCCTTTTCTCCACATCCTCACCAACACTTGTTATTTGTTTAGGAGAATGCTGATTTCTAAAGTACTCTTTCTACCAAGGGACCTGGTAGAGTTCATTGTACTCTACTGAGTAACAATTATGTTATTTAGGTGAAGAGATAAGGGGAAGTCCATGGAAGTGACTGAGGGAAATACTGGGCAGAGGAGGCTCATTAACTGTAATGCTCCAGAATCATAAGAATTTGTGTTAAGACAGTTGCCACAATTCCTGGTGACTTATCTGTGGCCATGAGCCCCAGTGTCACCTGGGACAAGTCTGGAGGTTCTGTTGAAAAAGATTTAGGGAGAAAAGAGATATGTGGGACTCCAGCCATCTCCCTATAAAAAGCAACAATAGCTACCTATTTCAGATGTTTTAAAATATCTTTAAATATTTAAATATGTTAAACATTTTAAAATAACTGAATATTTAGAATATATTTTCATCTAAGAATGCAAAGTTGTTTTGCCTTAGAATTCTGAACCCAGCTTACTTGTATGAAAACAACAATATCCCCAAATTTAATGGGTACAATATCACTGATATCTTCTCATATTTACAGTATCATATATTACAAAGCATCTTTTCAAGTTCATTACCTCATTTGATTCTCATAATAGCCCCATGCTTAGCCAAAACAAATATAATTTGTACTATTTCTGTTTGAGAGACAAGAATATTAAGTCACAGAAAAGTGAGTTGGTTGCCAATTAGACCCAAAATACAGATCAACTAATTCCAAGTCCTGTGCCCTTTCTTTATATAACTAGCCCCATGGTTCTCAAAGTGTGATCCCTAGACCAGGAGTATCAGCACTCACCTGGGAACTTGTAGGAAATGCAAATTGCAGGTCCTACTCCAGACATAATGAATCAGAAATTCTAACAGTGGGGCCCAGCACACCTAACAAGTCCCCCAGGTGACGCTGATGCCTGCTAGTTCGGAAACCGTGGCACTAGATGGTAGTGATTCTCCAGCCCATGAGAGCAGTGTGAGGAAAACTTCCTGTAAGAGGAAAGTACACATTCATTCCCCATAATTTCCATGATAACTTCATCAGCCTCACATGTGCTAGTAGATGATTATCAGTCATGTAGCTGTGGCCCAGACCCTTATACTACTGGCTCCGACCTATGATATTACTTAATAAATCGTTTGACTACCTGACTCTTCATTGTACTGATTTGATTTGTAAAATCAGTTGGAAACCAGTTTTACTTAGCCTGATCATCACGATAAAGGGTCAGAGCCTACGGTCATATAGATTTCAGGCCAAGGAAAAACAATTTTCTGTCTGAATTAAAAGCAAACCCATTAAGAGAATCCACTACCTGAAATTTCTCCTTGATAATACTTTTGGTTGTTTTATATTATATTATTATTTTAATTTTTACTTTCTCAAGACTCTATTCAATCATTGGAAGTCTGTAAAGGAAATATAAAATGGAAATCTAAGCTGTAATTTTAGTGTGGCCTTTGGCTGGGATTTTTAAAACAACATCTCAAAAAGTAAAATACTACATATTTCATTTAATCTAAGGTGTCATCAGTTACAGCACAAAATAATTGTGACCATGTTTTTACAAACCACTATGTAAATTAAAAAAAAAAAACCATTGCCCACCCAACAATTAAATGCCATCAAATGTAAGAGGTATTCCGATTCAGACATGTTAAAGTATGAAAAAGTATCAATGAAATATAGCATGTATTTTACTGTACAGTTGCAGCTGTCATCCTCCTTCAGGATGTATGTATTTTATTTTCAAAAGCAATGTTGACCTGGCCCCAGTTATGGTACAGTTACAGTAATTTTGCTCTTCAAAGTTAAGCAGTAGTCATCGTAGCCTAAGGATTGTTTCATGACATCAGTAACTAAGCACTGCAGATGGAAAATATTCTTCTATAATTTGGTATCTGAGCTGTCACGTGGTATAAGGAAACAGGCAATTGAGTGAGAAAATGAAGGCAGGGTAACAGTAAAACATGGAGCTTTCACTGAATAAATCTTTTGCTTGTCATTTAAAAATAAAATCATTCCCAAATCTAAGATATGTAATTTTTTATATGCTGACATTTTCCCTTCTTAATTAACTATGCTGCTTCTTTATACTGACTGTTAGTTACATATAAGGAAGCCATGTTGCATAAGAGATTTCTGAATATAAATGTCCTGTAAATCCACTTCCCCCTGTCTTTGCAGGGGGCAATGTACTTGCTTAAGAGCACAACAAAGAGATGTACTGGTATGCAGAAATTTAGAGCCAAAGACAAAATGAGTCCCTAACTAGTGCTTGCACAGAAAGCTTCATGAAAAACAGTGCACACGGTCTGCAAAATGGTAAGCTCCCATATGTTAAAAGAGCTCTGGTTACTATTTTGACTTGGAGAATTTTATTTAAATAAGAACATTTTTGTTGTGAAAATTTCCTTTTATTTTTTCTGTATTTTCTCAATTTAGAATAAGCTTCTACAGTAATTAAAAACTCTACTTATTTATCTGGGATATTTTTAATAACCCATTGAGCCAAGTGGAAAATATGCTGAGCTGGAAGTCAAAAGACATGAGATCAAGGTGTGGTTTTGTTATTCCTCAGCTCTGTGAGCAAGTCACTTAATTTTTCTGTCACTTTTTTTTTAATTTGGAAGTTATGTGACTGTTAAATCCATGATCGCAGGGTATAAAACAAAAGAGTGCTTCATATATATTATCTCATTTAATCATAAAAATGAAATGAGAAAATGCAGGGAAGTATTGTGTACAGTGCCTAGCACAGAGTAAACACTCAACGATTTCCAGTAGGTATTATTACTGTACCATCAATAAAAACAACACTGCCAGAACAAAATTAATGTTCCCTTTCCAGGTAAGAAAACAATATTCAAGACGTTGAAATGACATTCCTGTGGTCTTCCTAAGGGCCCAGGCCAGGATTATGACTTGTCTACTGGATGACCAGCCTGTGCTTTCAACCTCAGAGCCATGGTGCCCTCCACAGTCATTCATAGCATAGCCAGTCACATGGGCTTTGAGTAGCCCATCTTTTCGATTTAAATTTAATTCCCAAAGTACTGCTTAAAAACACCTTAAAATTATAATATTTTATCTATCACATGATTTCTAGCCCATTAAAGTTTGGATGAGACTTGAAGAATTTTAGTACCCAATAGCCTCTCTGCCAATTTTAACTTGAAAGGAAGGGGTGTATATACAAAGTGTAAAATGGTAAAGAGAAGAGGAAAGAGCAGATTTGGTGGGTGTATGTGGTTGTGAGACAAGGGACATGAACTGCAGTTTGAGGAATAGTTATGGAAGGTAAAAGGCATTCCTTCCTTCTTCAGCTGCCTCCCTCCATGTTTGTAAGTGCTTCACACTGAAAAAGAGACAGAAGCCCAAACTGACTAGAAAAGTCAGGTAAGGTAACATCCAGGCAACAGGAGACTTGTGAAGGGATGTTCACTTCCACACTATTCACAATAGTGAGAACCTGGAAACAACGTAAAGGTCCACTGATAGGAGGATAGATAACATACACTATGGTGTCTGTCCATAATGGCCCAGTACAGAGAAATTAAAAGGATACATAAACATTCATGAGCATATGTCAAAACAAAGATATTAAAAGTGAAAAAAAGCAACTTCCTTAAACTATATGTACAGAATAACGTAAATACTTACCTTTTGCTATATATGGTAAATTAAAAACCATACTCACTAAAATAATATTGTATAGTGTGTGTTTGCGTGCGAGTGTGTGTGTGTGTGTATGTACTGGAAAGTACACAAATTATGACAGTGGTTATGAGGGGAATGGGAATAAGACTTAGAGACAGTGATTCAGTGATTAAAGGGAAGTCCTCACTCATCTGCAATTTTTATTTCTTTTATAAACAAAAGATTTGGAGTAAACATAATAAAAATATTTAGCTGCTGCCAATTCTGAATAGTGGAAGTAATAAAGTTGTTATATAATTCTCTGTATTATACATCTTTTAAATCGCCCCAAATAAAAAATATTTAGAATGGATACATGATTTTAGACAAAATTTCTGATTTCCCAAATTACACTAGTTTATTCTCTCTAAAATGATGACATATCAATATGCAAATCCTTGATATGATGTTTATAATGTCGGTGTGATTTCCAGTTATGAGACATGAAGATTAGCTTGCCCTGCAACACATATCTGAAGTTTGTTTTACAGATAAGAAATCTTTGGAAAAACTGAACACTCACTTTTTTATTGTCTACTTCAAAGTTCAGTAATATATAACAAAATAATTATGCCAGGCATAATGGGAGAAGCAAATCAGCAAGTAGAAAGAGACAAACTATTCTCTCCTTCAAGGTAAAGATCGTGGGTGTGTATGTGCATGAGTGTGAGTGTGTATTTGAAGTGAAGCCTATGGACCCCTTCTCAGAATGTTTTAAAATGTATACAATAAAGTACACAGAAAACAAAATAAACTACTATAGAAAGGAGCTACCAAAATATGGAGGAAAGCCATGGTGTAATACATCTAAATCTATATTACTGCAACAAAGAACTAATTGAGCAGCCAGTCTGACATATATCATCACTTCAAAGTAATGGTGAGAATAACTGATCATCAGAAATATCTACACAACAGTAAAGTGATATGAAAATAGCTGCCATTTCTATTGGTGACAAGGCTTACCTATTTTACTGATATAGCTATGGTTTGTTGCCTATATTTATAATGGGAGAAAATACATTCCTAAATTCATACAGCTAATAAGGGGCAGGATTAGTAAAAATAATGTAATTTTTTCCCATCCAAGTTCATGAGCCCCATGAATTCTATCCATGGATTCCCAGGAGGCCTGCAGACTCAAATTTAAGAACATCTGAGACAGAAATATGCCCACCATCCATTCATCTACCTCTACTTTCAAACTATTGCTTAAATTTGCATCAGTTGGAAAATTAGATTATCAAGTATGCTAGTTATATATGTAAAGAATTAAGCAGAATCTCAGTAAGGGCAAGAAGGTACATCTATACATTTATAAGTGGACCTTCTGCATCAATTTTTGCATTTCAGAAGTTCTTCTGTTTGTTTTCTGATTCTTAACTGTGTTTCAGATAGTTCAGTTGCTAAAAATGCACCACTGGATAATTTCTTCTGCATCAGCATATTAATAATGTCAAGATCCAAGCACACCTCAATATACCAAGACAAACTGCAGAGTTTTTAGGCAGACAGTGCCTGAGTTATCCTCACTACAAAATAATGATGTCTCATTTTTTAAAAAAGCATTGTAATTTATTCCAATTGCCCCCAGACTAATTACAATGTGAGAATGCATGTGGATATGAAAATGTGAAACAAAGGTACTTCTCCTAACGTGACTTTTAACTGAATGGACATATGCTTTTTATTCACCTAGAATCCTGAAGAGCTTCCTAGGACCATTCTGACCATTTTGTTCAAATAAGAGTATAAAATTCTTCTTACATTTGCATTGTGTATTTTGTGTTCAAAGACATCATCTAAAATCTCAGACTTCTGCTGAATGTTTAGAATTGTTGAAATGATATCCACAATAAAATTCAAAACTATTACCTCACAATGCTTAATCATTTATTCCTTATGTTATAGGTATAATTATTATTTCCCTACTCTCCTACTTTTTTTTTTTTGGCTGATTAAGAAACTAACTTGATTACAAAATTAATTAGGAACAAAGTTGAGATTTAAACATAGATCTTCCGACCCCCCCAAACGAGCTCTTCTGCACTCTCCCATATTTTTTCACACTTATTTCAGGTATATTATTTAAAGGAGTCACTCTCCCCCTGTCCTATTTTTCTGAGGAGAGATGAAATGAGTTTTCTCACCATCTAGATTCTAGCAGTTTTTAATACTCAGTGCTTCTGCCCAAGGCCCATTATTAAGGAAATCATTACTTCCCATTTAATATTTACATTATTTTCAATAATATTTCTATTAAAGGAAATATTGAATAAATGACCATTGTCAGAAACACAGGTTTGTGTTCATTATAATATTATAGAAGTTATGAATATGTAGTCTAAGACCTGGAAATAAGTAGCAGTGATAGAGGGATAGCAATACCAAAACTAAAAATAATCATGAACTCCCAATTCAAGTAGCATCAAATATACTGGAAGAAAGGGTCTGACTTAGCTAAGAAATCATGGGTTCATTTTACCTTTACTCATTAAAAAAAATAATAAAGTTACTTAGACTATGTGCCAGGTGCTGGTCCAGCTTCTGAGGACACAGCACAGAAGTATATAACAGAGGTTAATCTGATGGTAGATGGATGGGAGGATACTTTGAATAATCAACCAGCATGATATCCCTCCAATTTCCACCCTAATATAAAAGAACAGAAGCAGTTCAAGTTTAAGGTTCATCTTTCATGAAGTGACATTTGGTAGGTGTCTTCCAGACACTTCTTTTCTCCACACCTGTTTGCTGTGGCCTGAAATTCTATTATGAGAAGACAAAGCATTGTTGCCACAATTTCAGAAAAATAATAAAAGATTCAACTGCCAAACAGAACTAACACACTAGCTGGAATGTACTCATTTTAAAAAGTATAATCAGGTAATAAAACACAGTGAATATGATCAAGTCCTTTACAGGTTTTGATAATGGGGAGAAAATTAGAGACCTCAGACAGCCATGGACATTTTAAGGTAAAAGCAGAATCATTAGTGAGGGAAGAACAAGTAAAAATGAAAATCTACTTATAGTTCTGGCTCAGTCTGCCTTCAAATCTATGGACAAATAAAATGTGTAGGCAGAGGACATTGTGAACCAGACCCTCCTGAATACGCATAAGAGAAGCACATCCATCATTAGCAGATGAAATAGATCAGCATAGCCTCATACGTTTAACGAACTCGTTTCCTGGCACTTATTTGTTGACTGGCTTAGCACTCAACTTCTTAGAGACTTATTTCTGGAGAATTAACCAATGAAGCAATTTTTGTCCTTCCCTAAGATTAACTCACAGCTAAGTACCAATTCATTTAGACAGGTATCTGCCCCACAATAGTGTATCTCCCTGACAGACATTCCACAAGGGAAAAAGGAATGAGAGGGTCACTAAAAAGGATAAAACATTCTATCAAGGAGAAGATGGTAATTCAAAACTCTAAGACATGTTATTTGATTTTTTCCCCAACTATCATCTATTCTTTGTTTGTCAAAATAACACTTGTGTATTGGCTGAGGGAAGTGGTTTCTATCTCAAGGACTATAAAACTACTCTCTGATTATAAAAAGAGCATGTGTTTGTTTTTTTTCATCACACATGGCTATCATCTCACAATGATTTTTGCATTATTCCAAAGAAAGGAAAGCTCTTACTCACAGATGAAAAGCAATTTGCACATATGAGTTCACTACCTGAAGCCGTGGAAAACAGAAAATATACAGATGTATTGAAAAGAAAGAAAAAATATGTTTTGTTGTAAAATGAATTTGAACTAAAGAAACTTTTTCTTTTAATGGTGACAACACTGTTAAGCCAGGGGGTGCTGCAATATGGTGAATCAATTTTACTCAATTTTACTGTTTGAACATGGCACTTAGTTGTTATGCCAAACTTCTTAAACTGTAACCTGAGGACAATAAGGTCCAAACAAGAGTATTTAAAAAGATAAGCTGATAACTTTAAGGTAAAGTTTGATGTAAGGTTTAGGGTAGGACACAAAGATACTCATTCCATTCAGCTTGGGCCTTAATCCTGGTGGTTAATTGAAAGAACAGCATAGATTTCAAATAACTAATTCAGCTAATTTGTTTAAAACTTCAGCACAAACAAATCTGAATATTTGTATTCTACTCTCATAGCAAAGAACATTCAATATGTGAAGAGATGAGAAGAGAAAAGAGGAAGAAAAATACTACTAGCCAAGAATCAACTTTAATTTTAAATTACCTCTATATGTGAGCTGAGACTTTTGTCAAAGTATCAACCAATACTTAAAATAAAAAATCAGGGAATTAATTAGATGTTTAAAAACAAAAACACTTTCATTTTGACTTATCTTTTCCTTTCAGAACTATCAAACAGAAGTTTTTTAGAGGATTTATTCAATGTGCTAAGACAAAATTTTGGCATCTCTGACAAGACAGTATCCTCCAAACTACTCTCTAAAATCCTTAAACATTCTACTTCGGGCAAGGGTGGGTTTTGCAGGAATGGGAAAGAAATGTGTTTCCTTCATTTCTACCTGCTTTTTACTTGAGGTTTTAGCCCATTTCTAGCCTCATTTTGGGACTCCCCTCAAATGGAGAATGACTTCTGGCATGGGACAGTGAAGGACCAATATTAATTGTCTGTCCAGACCAAAGCAATATAAATGCATTTGACAGGTGGTTAGAAAGGAAAAAAAAGAGACCCAGGTGTGCGCTATTTGGGGAATAACTATACAGTGGTCCAGTAATCCTAACCTCTACCCAGTTAGGATGGCAGCATCTCTAGAAAATATAGCTGGCAAACTGAGACCTGCATGAGATGATCTATACAAAAAGTTGCTCATATATGATGTCCTGCTGTTTTTCATTTAAGTAGCATGGAACTAGTCGGTGTCTGTCACAGACTGCTTGTGGTTAAGGGTCTTGGGCACCAAAATGGCCTCTGTAGTGTGCACACAAGTTCTCTATTCTCATGCATTTTTTTTTTTTTTTTTTTTGCGGTACGCGGGCCTCTCACTGCTGTGGCCTCTCCCGTTGTAAAGCACAGGCTCCGGACGCGCAGGCTCAGCAGCCACGGCTCACAGGCCCAGCCGCTCCACGGCATGTGGGATCTTCCCAGACCAGGGCACGAACCCGCGTCCCCTGCATCGGCAGGTGGACTCTCAACCACTGTGCCACCAGGGAAGCCCCTATTCTCATGCATTTTATGAAACGTTTTTCTTTGCGGAAAACATCCAGTAAAAGCTTATGCAATTTCATCTAACTACAAATTCAGGATAAGCACTTGGGTTTTAACCCCAAGTATTTCAGAGGGTAAAATAAATTCATTTTCTCATCTACGAAATACGTGAACTGTATTAGATAGCCTTTACCACAGCCTCTTTAGGTTCTAAGATTGCCTCTCCTCATTGTGTATCTTTTCCTTATTAAACTGCATATACTCAACAAAGGGTCAATTTTTAAAATTTGTATCTGTGTTTTTCTTAGGAAACAAGTCAGCTAGTTAGGAAGCAATGTTCTGTTGAATAGAAAAGACAAAGAAGAGAAAAAATAGATGGGGGGAACTGGAGAAATTATAGATAAACTTATCCTGGGATAGAAAACAATGAAGAGCATCCCCCCAAATTATAAAGGAAACACAACATAAAGAAGGTCTTGGTGCATTGTATTAAAGCTAACAAGAGGTAGAAACTTCCAAGATGACATTTGAGATTTGAGTTTGAATTTGACTTGGCAAAACATGAACAAATAAACAAGCAAACAAAAAGATTAGTTCCTTCCAGCTAGTTCAGATTTGTTACAACTTTTCCCCTTGGCAGGGAGAAAGACCCAAATATAGACATTCCTCCCTCTGAGGGAGATTCTTGGATTTAATGGCAAAGGACACCTTTTCTAGATTTCCATCTTTGCTCCATGTGTTTTCTATTGTTTGGGTTTTTCTCAATTTAGGGTACAAGCATTTTTTTCCCCTTTAGAGTTAACTATTCACCAGTCTTGACCCAAATGAGGTTTATCTGCAGTGAAAAGACTGACTTCCATGTGAGGGGGATTCCACAAAGAAAAAGAATAATAAAGATATGTGATGTGAACAAACACCTCTCTATTGAATTTTACCAAAACTGTGAATTATGCTTTGTTTGTGTTTGTAGAGCTGCCTCTTTCAATATATTTTCAATAGACAACAAGGCACCAAGAACGCTGAGTAAATAACAGATGTTAAAAATAGCTACTACCTAACAACGTTACTGGAAGAATTAAAGTGCAGAAAACTCTGTCACATGTAAAGCCAATTTAAAACAAAGGCTGGCATAATACTGATTCTTTGGTTCTTTTCCAATTAATAAAACACATTAGCTCCAAACACATCTCTCTCGCTTAAAACTATTTGGGTTGTTTTCAGTTTGTTTCTTTTCAACCCCCACTAAAATACACAATAGTGGATACTATTCTTGGTGTAATTTTGCTTTTTCCTTCATCTTTTTTTAAAAATATATATCCAGAGTGCCAGCATACATCTGCATGTGTGGACTACACATATGCCTTGTTTTCATACTTGGAGAGCATGGAAATTCTTCTTAAAGACTCTTTATACCAGATTCCATTAGGTCATGTTATTCAAATACAATATGACACAAAATTCATTTGTTCATTTGGTGTCTAGCTGCTAAGGGATACAGCCAAAAAGTTAACCTTTGCAGAACAACAGAATACCAGTAGAGATCCTGATCGTTGCCCATAGGCATGTACAGAACCTCTGAGCAAGGGGAACTACACTTTTGTATTAAAACCTAGAAGAGCACAGCATTATTGGGAAACAGCTATTTCTACCCCATATACAATGAAATAAATGCAGTGACTTCCATTCTACTTGCAAAAGCCCAGTAGCTTTTCTAGACCTCTAAAGTCATTTAACATATTTTAAACAGAAGCCCTATCACTTCTGCCTTTAAATAGCAAAACACAACTCCTGAGAAACCAAAGGTTCTGAAATGTCCCTTCAAGCCCACCAAAGGCAGTGATTTAACTTTGCTTTCCTTAAAGGCCAATTTCTACAGAGGAATGAATCTGACAAAGCAGTAAACACCATCTAAAATCATTTTTGAAAGTCTCACCTAAGTTACTATTCACATGTAAAAAATGCTGTCTATTACTTACATTTTGCTGTCACTTTGTAGCCCCCCAGAGGAGGGGCGTGGCCTTCTAATGCATCAAATCCAGCAGAAACCAGGACCATGTCTGGATCAAACTCTTTGGCCACAGGCTTCACTATAGTCCTGCACGGTAAAAAGGCAACCAGTTACCCATGGGAATGGCAAATACCTTTAAAAATTGTGCAGTGAAAATGACTTGGTACAACCTCAGAAACATCCCAAGAAAAAAGAAAAGGGGAAAAGCAAACACTATTTGAATGGACCAAAAACTTATCATTTTCTTAATACTGAATCACTGTTATTTTAGCATCCCAATTCAGTCTTTTTTTCTCCAAATTAAAAAAAAATGCTTTGCAGGTACATTCTAAAGCCCATCATATTACATGAACATCTGTGGCTGTTTTATCCCACTGCCTATAAAAAACTGCTTCTTCCAAGGGAGTGACTAATGTTTTACAGAGGAAAGTCGAAGCTTTAGTGAAAACCCGGCTTGCTCCAGTTAGTGAGAACTTGGTGTAAATTTGAACTATAAATTTCTTTTGGGAAAAAGTTGCTTTTCCAACTTTTTTTAAGAAACATTTTAAAATGTTTGTCGTGGTAGGGGGTGACTCTTGCAAAGGAAAAACATGAAATTCCTTTAATAGAATCCAGATTATAATGTTAAGTGAGTCCAAGGTCAGAGACACCAGGAATGTGGCAGTCTCATCCCTGACAGCAGCCCCTGCTGGTCCCACTCAGACACTTCAGCACTTACCTCCTCAGCCTTCTCAGCCTTCCCTAATCCCTTCCTCCTCAGAGCTGGATTTGAGAGAGAATGACTAGTGGATGCTACTGAGCTTTATAAAACCAAATGGTTTTTTGGTGCAGGCTTCAAGACCAGTGTGCCATCATTTCAATTCAAAATTTAAAAGACTATTTAATGAAATGGGAATAGTTCACACTACTGTGAATTTAAAAATTAGTAAGTTCTCTTTTGTGTGTTTGGGAGAAACAACTAGACCAAATATTAAAATAGCTATCCTTGAATGATGACATAATTAAGTTCTAACTTTTGTGTATTTGCAAATTTCCCAGATTTTTTACAATGACCACATATTAGTTTTATACTTAAATCTTTTTGCATGTAAACAAGAAGTTGTTCACGTTATAAAATAAAAAAAATACTTATTTGAAACTTACCTACATAGAGATAAAAATGAATTAAATATCTTTCTCAACTGTACTACTGTCATAAAAGTATAAAAGTTCAATCCTTCAAAATCATAAATGTACATGTAAGTGACTTCCACGGTAGCCTTTCCAACATTTGGAAAGCTACTTATACCTGAATTGGCCCATCTGTGAAAGTGAAAATTTAATTTTGTCTACCATGTACCACTTCATTATTTTACTCTTCAGTAAAATTAAGAATCTCTAATACAGCTACATTATCAGGAGAGATATTCAATACTGTTCCTTCCTAATAATACCAATAATTTTTTACAAAAGTGTCACACGTTATGAAGTCACTACTTTTCATATGTGTGAAACAGCCATGTTATGTATGTTGTTGGAATATTAGATGTTGGAATAAACTGTCTCAAAGAATCAAGAGTGTTTTACCAAGGCACTCCATCTATTTAGCTTGATTAATCCTATGTACAATCTTAGAGAACAAACACTACTCTTAGGAAAATATGGAGGTAGATGATTAAGCAATGCTGTCCCTTCAGTCATATGCACTACAGTAACCATGCATTATAGTTTTCCACCTCCTTTCCCTCTCTTTGGAAGATTTCTTCCCCTACTCTTCTTTCTCCCCAGTCAATCTATACTTGTAAGATTAAGTGAAGGATAAACATCCTTCAAGGCACAGCTCACTTACTACCTTATCCATAATGGCTTCTCTCTACATATGGGTATAAAATATATATGTATATATTTTTGAAAGACAAAGATAGAACAGGAGACAAGGTCTGCCAACATAATTTTAGAATATGGGAAACTTACAGATGATGTACAGAGGGGAATGCTGAAGCATAAGTGTAAATCTATAGAGAGGGAGCCACAAAACGCAAGTTGACTTTTCTCTGTCTTCCTGGAGGAACAAACTAGCCAAAGAGAAAATACCTAGAGAGACTGACATTTCTGAGTCACTCAGACCAACAGTCAGGTTTTTTCCTCTATTTTCCTATAGTGAATTCACCAGTCAAAGAGGCCCCCTCAGTTATACAGAGCTCTCACTTATCTTTTCAATGCCCCTTTCTCAAATATGATGGACTGTGTGAAGAAAGTTTCTAGCATGAAAGACAAGAAAAGTAACATGCAAACAAATGAATAAATGAAAGGGAACTCTGAAAACAAGAGAAAATGCAGGGAAGAGACTATAATTACAGAAATTTGGATTATCCTCAAAGACAGAAGATAGTACATCTATGAAATGAAAAGAGGGTGCTATTAAGAAAAAGAAGAAACAGCAAACAAAATGTGTAATAGACTGTTTAGAAGATAAAGTTGACAAATTCTCTCAGGAAGTACAACACAAAACGGAGATGTGAAAAACAGGCAAGAAACCTGAAGGACCCATTTAGGAAATTATGTTGTGAAGGAAAGTCTAAGGAAAATATTATAAAAATTATAATCTCATATACATCCAAGCTGTAAAACTGAGTAGATAATAGAGTTTCAGATATTTAAAATATCAAACAAAACGATACTATCTCCCACAAACATTATCAAAGGAAGGTACTGGATGCCTCCATCAAAATGAAGGCATAAACTGAAAAACAGAATGAGACACAAACCATTCCCTCCAACAAAACATTTTTATAAATGTCCATTTTTGCCAAAATTAAAAATAAAAGATCTAACCTTAGAACAAAATAGAAATTTGGTCTGCAATTAGAAATTTGGTATGGATTGGAGTAGGTTTTTATTCCAATGCAACTATTTTGTTAATAAAGACCTTACCCACTTACAGAGGAAATATGTTTATTTGGAGATATGCCACGTATCTCCAAATATACAGAATCCACTAGGTTTTTTCTGAAGCAAATACCACATGTGTTATGTATGTTATTCTTGAATATACAAACATGGATTTTACAATTTCACACAGGCTTTCAAAATGCTCTATTTCACAAGACTAATCCGATACACTTGAATTCACTCCAGAAAATAAGGAAAAATGGAAAATTTGAAAAAAAAATACATCACTTGATAAACTCCTTCCATTTAAAAATATACATGCTTAGAATTGTGTCCGAGTAGTAGCTGTTTGTTGAATGAGTCAGTGATGCACGATTATAAGAGTTGTGTAACGCTATGCTACAATAGATTCTGGGTATTGAAGGACTCTATAATAACAGGTGCTTATTGGTGGTGATATTGATAAGGTTCATTCAGGCATTTTAACAAGTATGGATTCAGTGTCTACCATGTTGCAAATACTGTGGCTTAAAGATGTGCGAAATTTTGAACTGAAACATTTATTTTCCCATTGTTAGTATTATACTCTTTGATACTCAGTTCTCTGATAAACTGATGAGACTAAGACTCCACAGATCTCCTTATTGTGGCAAATATTATAGCAATGTACATGGAAGTGTTTGTACTCTTCTTTTTATGTTAGTCTAGATTGATTTTTATTCAAAATACCTACCATGTTTAAAAGACTGAAAACATACTGAGAGTACTGAGTGGGGAAAATAATATAATTTTTCTTAAATACAAAAAATCCTCAAAGGCATTTATTTAATATTTTATCTGAATTATTGGATTTACTGGTAAAAGACAGCAAACAAAGCATATGTGTTAGTCCCTCCTTATTTCCCAATATCCCACTGAAAGAAAATTATAAAAATATACATATGAACTCATGGCTTTAAATATATATCAGGTAAACAGACTCAGAAAAACCTTTAGATGTGTGGGTATGTATGGGTTATTATGTATTTCCTAAAAGCAATGACAGTGCAGTAGCAAACAGCACAGTTAGCATCAATCTTCAAAAAAAGGATCCAGGGGAGGAGCTTCAAGATGGCAGAGGAGTAAGACATGGAGATCTCCTTCCTCCAAACAAATACATCAGAAATACATCTACATGTGGAACAACTCCTATAGAAAACCTACTGAAAGCTGGCAGAAGACCTCAGACCTCCCAAAACTCTGAGTTGTGTGGATGACAGGCTCTTTGTGCTCCAGCCAAGTGTCAGGGCTGTGCCTCTGAGGTGGGAGAGCCAAGTTCAGGACACTGGTCCACCAGAGACCTCCCAGCTCCATATAATATCAAATGGCAAAAATCTCCCAGAGATCTCCATCTCAACGCCATGACTCAGCTCCACACAATGACCAGCAAGCTACAGTGCTGGACACCCTATGCCCAACTCCTAGCAAGACAGGAACACAACCCCATCCATTAGCAGAGAGGCTGCCTAACATCATAATAAGGTCACAGACACCCCAAAACACACCACCAGACATGGGCCTGCCCACCACAAAGACAAGATCCAGCCTCATGAGCCAGAACAAAGACACCAGTCCCCTCCACCAGGAAGCCTACAAAACCCACTGAACCAACCCTGGCCACTGGGGACAGACACAAAAAACTGGAAACTACGAACCTGTAGCCTGCAAAAAGGAGACACCAAACACAGTAAGTTAAGCAAAATGAGAAGACAAAGAAACACAAAACAGATGAAGGAGCAAGGTAAAAACACACCAGACCTAACAAATGAACAGGAAATAGGCAGTCTACCTGAAAAAGAATTCAGAATAATGATAGTAAAGATGATCCAAAGTCTTGGAAACAGAATGGAGAAAATACAAGAAACATTTAACAAGGACCTAGAAGAACTAAAGAGCAATCTAACGATGATGAAAAACACAATAAATGAAATTAAAATTTCTCTAGAAGGGATCAATAGCAGAATAACTGAGGCAGAAAAACAGATAAGTGACCTGGAAGATAAAATAGTGGAAATAACTACTGCAGAGCAGAAAAAGGAATGAAAAGAACTGAGGACAGTCTCAGAGACCTCTGGGACAACATTAAATGCACCAACATTCAAATTATAGGGGTCCCAGAAGAAGAGAAAAAGAAAGGGTCAGAGAAAATATTTGAAGAGATCATAGTTGAAAAGTTCCCTAATACGGGAAAGGGAATAGTTAATCAAGTCCAGGAAGCACAGAGAGTCCCATACAGGATAAATCCAAGGAGAAACAAACCAAGACAAATATTAACCAAACTATCAAAAAGTAAGTAAAAATAAAAAATATTAAAAGCAGCAAGGGAAAAAGAAAAAATAACAGACAAGGGAATCCCCATAAGGTTAACAGCTGATCTTTCAGCAGAAACTCTGCAATCAAGGAGGGAGTGGCAGGGCTTCCCTGGTGACGCAGTGGTTGAGAGTCCGCCTGCCGATGCAGGGGATACGGGTTTGTGCCCCGGTCTGGGAAAATCCCACATGCCGTGCAGCAGCTGGGCCCATAAGCCATGGCCACTGAGCCTGAGCAACCGGAGGCTGTGATCCGCAACGGGAGAGGCCAAAACAGTGAGAGGCCCGCGTACCCGCCCCCCGCAAAATAAAGAAAAAAAAAGAAGGGAGTGGCAGGACAGAATTCAAGTAATGAAAGGGAAAAACCAACAACTAAGATTACTCTACCCAGCAAGGATCTCATTCAGATTTGATGGAGAAATTAAAACCTTTACAGACAAGCAAAAGCTAAGAGAATTCAGCACAACCAAACGAGCTTTAAAACAAATTCTAAAGGAACTTCTCTAGGCAGAAAACACAAGAGGAGGAAAAGACCTACAATAACAAACCCAAAACAATTAAGAAAGTGGTGATAGGAACATACATATCGATAATTACCTTAAATGTAAACGGATTAAATGCTCCAACCAAAAGACATAGACTGGCTGAATGGATACAAAAACAACACCCGTTTATATGCTGTCTACAAGAGACCCACTTCAGACCTAGGGACACATACAGACTGAAAGTGAGGGGATGGAAAAAGATATTCCATGCAAATAGAAATCAAAAGAAAGCTGGAGTAGCAATTCTCATATCAGACAAAATAGACTATAAAACAAAGACTATTACAAGAGACAAAGAAGGACACTACATAATGATCAAGGGATCAGCCGAAGAAGAAGATATAACAATTGTAAATATTTATGCACAGAACATAGGAGCACCTAAATATATAAAACAAATACTAACAGCCATAAAAGGGGAAATCGACAGTAACACAATCATAGTAGGGGACTTTCACCAATGGACAGATCATCCAAAATGAAAATAAATAAGGGAACACAAGCTTTAAATGATGCATTAAACAAGATGGACTTAATTGATATTTATACGACATTCCAGCCAAAAACAACAGAATACACATTCTCCTCAAGTGCTCATGGAACATTCTCCAGGATAGATCATATCTTGGGTCACAAATCAAGCCTTGGTAAATTTAAGAAAATTGAAATTGTATCAAGTATCTTTTCCGACCACAACGCCATGAGACTAGATATCAATTACAGGAAAAGATCTGTAAAAGTTACAAACACATGGAGGCTAAACAATACACTACTTAATAACGAAGTGATCACTGAAGAAATCAAAGAGGAAGTAAAAAAATACCTAGAAACAAATGACAATGGAGACACAACGACCCAAAACCTATGGGATGCAGCAAAAGTAGTTCTAAGAGGGAAGTTTATAGCAATACAAGCCCACCTTAAGAAGCAGGAAACTCTTGAATAAACAACCTAACCTTGCACCTCAAGCAATTAGAGAAAGAAGAACAAAAAAACCCCAAAGTTAGCAGAAGGAAAGAAATCATAAAGATCAGATCACAAATAAATGAAAAAGAAATGAAGGAAACGATAGCAAAGATCAATAAAACTAAAAGTTGGTTCTTTGAGAAGATAAACAAAATTGATAAACCATTAACCAGACTCATCAGGAAAAAGAGGTAGAGGACTCAAAGCAATAGAATTGGAAATGAAAAAGGAGAAGTAACAAGTGACACTGTAGAAATACAAAGGATCATGAGAGATTACTACAAGCAACTATATGCCAAAACAATGGACAACCTGGAAGAAATGGACAAATTTTTAGAAATGCACAACCTTCCAAGACTGAAGGAAGAAATACAATATATAAAAAAATCACAAGCACAGAAATTGAGACTGTGATTAAAAATCTTCCAAAAATCAAAAGCCCAGGACCAGATGGCTTCACAGGCGAATTCTGTCGAACGTTTAGAGAAGAACTAACACCTAATCTTCTCAAACTCTTCCAAAATGTAGCAGAGGGAGGAACACTCCCAAACTCATTCTACAAGGCCACCATAACCCTGATACCAAAACCAGACAAAGGTGACACAAAGAAAGAAAACTACAGGCCAATATCACTGATGAACATAGATGCAAAAATCCTCAACAAAATACTAGCAAACAGATTCCAACAGCACATTAAAAGGATCATACATCATGATCAAGTGGTGTTTATCCCAGGAATGCAAGGATTCTTCAATATACGCAAATCAATCAATGTGATATGCCATATTAACAACTCGAAGTAGAAAAACCATATGATCATCTCAATAGATGCAGAGAAAGCTTTTGCCAAAATTCAACACCCATTTATGATAAAAACCCTGCAGAAAGTAGGCATAGAGGGAACTTTCCTCAACATAATAAAGGCCATATATGACAAACCCACAGGCAACATCGTCCTCAATGGTGAAAAATGGAAACCATTTCCACTAAGATCAGGAACAAGACAAGATTGCCCACTCTCACCAGTATTATTCAACATAGTTTTGGAAGTCCTAGCCACAGCAATCAGAGAAGAAAAAGAAATAAATGGAATCCAAATCAGAAAGAAGTAGAGCTGTCACTGCTTGCAGATGACATGATACTATACATAGAGAATCCTAAAGATGCCACCAGAAAACTACTAGAGATAATCAATGAACCTGGTAAAGTAGCATGATACAAAATTAATGCACAGAAATCTCTTGCATTCCTATACACTAATGATGAAACATCCGAAAGTGAAATTAAGAAAACATACCCATTTACCACTGCAACAAAATGAATAAAATACCTAGGAATCAACCTACCCAAGGAGAAAAAAGATCTGTATGCAGAAAACTATTAAGACACTGATGAAAGAAATTAAAGATGATACAAACAGATAGAGAGATATACCATGTTCTTGGATTGGAAGAATCAACATTATGAAAATGACTATAATACCCAAAGCAATCGACAGATTCAACACAATCCCTATCAAACTACCACGGGCATTCTTCACAGAACTAGAACAAAAATTTTCACAATTTGTATGGAAACACAAAAGACCCCAAATAGCCAAAGCGGTCTTGAGAAAGAAAAATGAGGCTGGAGGAATCAGGCTCCTGGATTTCAGACTATACCACAAAGCTACAGTAATCAAGACAGTATGGTACTGGCAAAGAAACAGAAATATAGATCAAACAGAAATATAGGTCAATAGAAAGCCCAGAGATAAACCCACGCACATATGGTTGCCTTATCTTTGATAAAGGAGGCAAGAATATACAATGGAGAAAGACAGCCTCTTCAATAAATGGAGCTGGGAAAACTGGAGAGCTACATGTAAAAGAATGAAATTAGAACACTCCCTAACACCATACACAGAAATAAACACAAAATGGATTAAAGACCTAAATGTAAGGCCAGACACTGTCAAACTCTTAGAGGAAAACATAGACAGAACACTCCATGACATAAATCACAGCAAGATCCTTTTTGATCCACCTCCTAGAGAAGTGGAAATAAAAACAAAAATAAACAAATGGGAACTAATGAAACTTAAAAGCTTTTGCACAGCAAAGGAAACCATAAACAAGACCAAAAGACAACCCTCAGAATGGGAGAAAATATTAGCAAATGAAGCAACTGACAAAGGGTTAATCTCCAAAATTTGCAAGCAGCTCATACAGCTCAATACCAAAAAAACAAAAAACCCAATCCAAAAATGGGCAGAAGACCTAAAAAGACATTTCTCCAAGGAAGGTATACAGATTACCAACAAACACATGAAAGAATGCTCAATATCACTAATCATTAGAGAAATGCAAATCAAAACTACAATACGATATAATCTCACACCAGTCAGAGGGGCCATCATTAAAAAATCTACAAACAATAATCACTGGAGAGGGTGTGGAAAAAAGGTAACCCTCATATACTCTTGGTGGGAATGTAAATTGATATAGCCACTATAAAGAACAGTATGGAGGTTCCTTAGAAAACTAAAAATAGAACTACCACACGACCCAGCAAGCCCACTACTGGGCATATACCGTGAGAAAAAAATAACTGAAAAAGAGTCATGTACCACAATGTTCATTACAGCTCTATTTACAATAGCCAGGACATGGAAGCAACCTAAGTGTCCATTGACAGATGAATGGATAAAGAAGATGTGGCACATATACAGAATGGAATATTACTCTGCCATAAAAAGAAATGAAATTGAGTTATTTGTAGTGAGGTGGATAGACCTTGAGTTTGTCATACAGAGTGAAGTAAGTCAGAGAGAGAAAAACAAATACCGTATGCTAACACATATATATGGAATCTAAGAAAGGAAAAAAAAAAAAGTCATGAAGAACCTAGGGGCAAGACAGGAATAAAAACAGACCTACTGGAGAATGGACTTCAGAATATGGGGAGGGGGAAGGATAAGCTGTGAGAAGGTGAGAGAGTTCTAGTGTATATATGCACATATATACACTACCAAATGTAAAATGGATAGCTAGTGTGAAGCAGTCACATAGCACAGGGAGATCAGCTCAGTGCTTTGTGACCAGCAAGAAGGGTGGGATATGGAGGGTGGGAGAGAGATGCAAGAGGGAAGAGATATGGGAACATATGTATATGTATAACTGATTCACTTTGTTATAAAGCAGAAACTAACACACCATTGTAAAGCAATTATACTCCAATAACAATGTTAAAAAAAAAAAAAACAAAAAAGGATCCAGGGATCCCTGGAGAAGTGGTTGATTCCAGGCCTGTGTCAGGGGAAATACAAGGTATTTCTGGAATATCTTCTGGTGACAGAAAACAATGAAAGGCTCAAAGAGATAGGGGAATGTCGGTGGGGCATATAAGGCAAGGTGAAAGAGCTCCCAATGGCCAAAGCTGTGACAATCTGAGGAACAAAATAAACAATGATAGTACTGGATTATAAGCCATAGAGTCAAGTAAGTATCCAACAATCCTTACAGAGATTAAAAAATAATAGAAAAAACAAAGAAAAGAAGAAATAGCTCTGCCTAAGGAAAACTTTCAACTATTAAGTATAGAAGAAATGAGGGAAATAGAAAATAACCACTTGACCAAGATATTGTCGTAATAAAGTGTTCAAGGTTTACATCTCTAGTGATAAGACATATTAACCTCACTACTCCCTGAGATAGGCAGATCAGTTCTATAGTATTCTTGCTAAAACCATACAACCTCAAATCTAATAATGAGAAAATACCAAACAAACCCAAATTGAGGGATATTTACAAAATAAACTGACCAGTACACTTTAAAAGTCATGGTCAGGAAAGACTAAGGACTTGCTACAGGTTGGAGGAGACTAAGGAGACATGACATCTAAGTGCAATGTGAGGCTCTGGATTGGATACTGGAACAGAAAAAGGACATTCATGGGAAAACTTCGGTTCCATATAAAATCTGTAGCTTAGCTAACAGTATTATACAAATATTAATTTCTTAATTTTGATAATTGTGCTGTGGTTATCTAAGTATTAACATTAGGGGAAGCTGGGTGTAGGGCATACCAGAACTCTGTGCTATTCTTATAACTTTTCTGTAAGTCCAATAGTATTTTAAAATAAAATGCTACCAAGTATCAGAATCCAAAAAAGTGAATAGATGTATAACAAAAAGTGAGGATGTGAGAGTTGTCAACAAACAGGTATTTTAAGTAAATTTCCAGAAAAGGGAAATTCCAGAAAAGATGCATATTAAAAGAATGAAACAAAAAGAAGGGTACCACAGAAGAGATGGGAGACACTCTATCCAATGGAACCCCACTGAAGAAACAGGTATGCTGAAGGAAAAAGAGGAAGGACTGAAAATAAGAAATTTAAAAATGTTAGCTGGTTAAGACCAGGACTGTAGCTCAACACCTTAATTACCGTTCCTCTGTGCCAGCAACCCAGGGAAAATATTCAGATGATTCTTTCTTAAGAAAAGGATGTGTCTGGAGAAAGCCAAGCCCTCTAATGTGGATACTGTCCCCCAAGTACAGTCATTTAGGAAGATACAGAGACCATGAGCCGTCTTCTGGAATGCTAACCCTAAGTGGGATTTGGCAGTCCATACACTCTAACCCACAGTGGCTGACACAGAGCTCCCAGTTGACCCATTTACACAACCACAGGGAAAACTGATACCAGTTACTACTTTCATAAATATCAATGGCAAATTAGGAATATCCCAGCATATATAAGGAGATACAATATTATGAAGAAAAACAAGTTTAAAATAAACATAAACAACTCTGGACAAAACAGAGATAGTTCAGGAACAGAAATAACAATCTCAAAGAGATTCAAGAAAACATTTTATCCAAAAAGCAGATATGCTGTTATGAAAAAGAACAATTAAAGAACAAGGGAAGCACTTAAAGATAAAACTGCAATTGCATAAATTAGCAAGGTATCAGAAAAAGTAAAAATTGAAGTAGTCCTTTATAAAAGGAAGCAGATAAAATATATAATGATAAGTGGGAAAACAGACATAAATGATCAATATAGAAGTCTTGTATTTGAATAATAGGGTCCGTGAGAATGCTGAGAAAGAGAGAGGAGAAAATTTTCAACTAGTAGCAAGAGATAATTTTAGGAACTGAAGAATGACTCAAGTGTCCAGATCTGATAAGTCTAACCACTGCCAAGCTCTACGTATAACAACATATACACACTTAGACATATTCTCATGAAACTTCAAATCCCCAGAGATCCTTAAAAAAAAAATTATCCTCAAAAAGAGATGAAGAATGAGATTGGCATTAAACTCCTAATCAGCAACACTGAATGTCCTTACATTCTGAGGGAAAATTATTTTTTATTTTTTGCGGTACACAGGCCTCTCACTGTTGTGGCCTCTCCCATTGCGGAGCACAAGCTCTGGATGTGCAGGCTCAGCGGCCATGGCTCATGGGCCCAGCCGCTCTGCAGCATGTGGGATCCTCCCGGACCGGGGCATGAACCCGTGTCCCCTGAATCGGCAGGCAGACTCTCAAGCACTGCGCCACCAGGGAAGCCCGGGAAAATTATTTTTAATCTTTAATTCTACTTCCAGCCATAACATCCTAGGATTAAAGTATGTTAAACATACTTTAAGACATGTAAGGACTCAGAAGTTTAATTTCAATGTACTCTTTCTGAATAATTCACTTGAGAATGTACTTCTACAAAGCAAGGAAGTAAATCAAAGAAATAGACAGGCATAGGACCAAAGTAGTATATATATCATAGAAGATTGATAAAGAGGGCCCACTGAGGATTTGTACATGTATTTCTTTGCTAGAAAACAAATGACTGGACAATCACAACTAGCTGCTGGACAATCATCAACAGGAAGACACTGGAACTCACCAAAAAAGATACCCCAAATCAAAGACAAAGAAGCCACAATGAGACGGTCGGAGGGGCGCAATCACAGTAAAATCAAATCCTGTAACTGGTGGGTGGGTGACTCACAGACTGGTGAACACTCATACCACAGAAGTCCACCCACTGGAGTGAAGGTACTGAGCCCCACGTCAGGCTTCCAAACCTGGGGGTCCAGCAACGGGAGGAGAAATTCCTAGAGAATCAGACGTTGAAGCCTACTGGGAATTGATTGCAGGACTTCAACAGGACTGGGGGAAACAGAGACTCCACTCTTGGAGGGCACACACTAAATAGTGTGCATATCAGGACACAGGGGAAGGAGCGCTGACCCCAGGGGAGACTGAACCAGACCTACTTGCTAGTATTAGAGGGTCTCCTGCAGAGGCAGGGAGTGGCTCTGTCTCACCTTGGGGACAAGGACACAGGCAGCAGAAGTTCTGGGAAGTACTCCTTGGCGTGAGCCCTCCCAGAGTCCCTCATTAGCCCCACCAAAGAGCCCAGGGAGGTTCCAGTGTTGGGTTGCCTCAGGCCAAACAACCAACAGGGAGGGAACCCAGCCCCACCCATCAACAGTCAAGTGGATTAAAGTTTTACTGACCTCTGCCCACCAGAGCAACAGCCAGCTCTACCCACTACCAGTCCCTCCCATCAAGTCTCTTAGATAGCCTCATCCACCAGAGGGCAGACAGCAGAAGCAAGAAGAACTACAATCCCGCAGCCTGCGGAACAAAAACCACATTCACAGAATGATAGACAAGATGAAAAGGCAGAGGGCTATATACCAGATGAAGGAACAAGATAAAACCCCAGAAGAACAACTAAACGAAGTGGAGATAGGCAACCTTCCATAAAAAGAATTCAGAATAATGATAGTGAAGAGGATCCAGGACCTTGGAAAAAGAATGGAGGCAAAGATCAAGAAGATGCAAGAAATGTTTAACAAAGACCTAAGAAGAATTAAGAACAAACAAACAGAGTCTGAACAATACAATAACTGAAATGAAAACTACACTAGAAGGAATCAACAGCAGAATAACTGAGGCAGAAGAACGGATAAGTGACCTGGACGACAGAATGGTGAAATTCACTGCTGCAGAACAGAATAAAGAAAAAAGAATGAAAAGAAATGAAGACAGACTAAGAGACCTCTGGGACAACAAACGCAACAACATTTGCATTACAGGGGTCCCAGAAGGAGAAGAGAGAGAGAAAGGACCAGAGAAAATATTTGAAGAGATTATAGTCAAAAACTTCCCTAACATGGGAAAGGAAATAGCCAACCAAGTCCAGGAAGTGCAGAGAGTCCCATACAGGATAAACCCAAGGAGAAACACGCTGAGAAACATAGTAATCAAATTGGCAAAAATTAAAGACAAAGAAAAATTATTGAAAGCAGCAAGGGAAAAACGACAAATAACATACAAGGGAACTCCCATAAGGTTAACAGCAGATTTCTCAGCAGAAACACTACAAGCCAGAAGGAAGTGGCATGATAGACTTAAAGTGAAGAAAGGAAAGAACCTACAACCAAGATTACTCTACCCTACAAGAATCTCATTCAGACTGGATGGAGAAATCAAAAGCTTTACAGAAAAGCAAAAGCTAAGAGAATTCAGCATCACCAAACGAGCTCTACAACGAATGCTAAAGAAACTTCTCTAAGTGGGAAATACAAAAGCAAAGGACCTACAAAAACAAACCCAAAAAAATTAAGAAAATGGTCATAGGAACAAACATATCAATAATTACCTTAACGTGAATGGATTAAGTGCTCCAACCAAAAGACACAGGCTTCCTGAATGGATACAAAAACAAGACCCATATATATGCTGTCTTCAAGAGACCCACTTCAGACCTAGGGACACATTCATACTGAAAGTGAGGGGATGGAAAAAGATATTGCATGCAACTGGAAATCAAAAGAAAGCTGGAGTAGCAATACTGATATCAGAGAAAATAGACTTTAAAATAAAGAATGTTACAAGAGACAAGGAAGGACACTCCATAATGATCAAGGGATCAATCCAAGAAGAAGATATGACAATTATAAATATATATGCACTCAATATAGGAGCACCTCAATACATAAGGCAACTGCTAACAGCTCTAAAAGAGGAAATCGACAGTAACACAATAATAGTGTGGGACTTTAACACCTCACTTACACCAATGGACAGATCATCCACAATGAAAATAAATAAGGAAACACAAGCTTTAAATGACACAACAGACCAGATAGATTTAATTGACATTTATAGGACATTCCATCCGAAAAAAGCAGATTACACTTTCTTCTCAAATGCTCACGGAACATTCTCCAGGATAGATCACATCTTGGGTCACAAATCAAGCCTCACTAAATTTAAGAAAACTGAAATCATATCAAGTATCTTTTCTGACCACAATGCTATGAGTTTAGAAATGAATTACAGGGAAGAAAACATAAAAAACACAAACACATGGAGGCTAAACAATGTGTTACTAAATAACCAAGAGGTCACTGAAGAAATCAAGGAGGAAATAAAAAAATACCTAGATACAAATGACAACGAAAACACAACGGTCCAAAACCTATGGGATGCAGCAAAAGCAGTTCTAAGAGGGAGTTCAAGCCTACCTCAAGTAACAAGAAAAATCTCAAGTAAACAATCTCACCTTAAGCCTAAAGGAACTAGAGGAAGAAGAACAAACAAAACCCAAAGTTAGCAGAAGTAAAGAAATCATAAAGATCAGAGCAGAAATAAATGAAATAGAAACAAAGAAAATGATAGCAAAGATCAATAAAACTAAAACCTGGTTCTTTGAGAAGATAAACAAAATTGATAAACCATTAGCCAGACTCATCAAGAATAAGAGGGAGAGGATTCAAATCAATAAAATTAGAAATGCAAAAGGAGAAGTTACAACAGACACCGCAGAAATACAAAGCATTCTAGGAGACTGCTACAAGCAACTCTATGCCAATAAAATGGACAACCTGGAAGAAATGGACAAATTCTTAGAAAGGTATAACCTTCCATGACTGAACCAGGAAGAAACAGAAAATATGAACAGACCATTCAAAAGTAATGATATTGAAACTGTGATTAAAAATCTTCCAACAAACAAAAGTCCAGGACCAGATGGCTTCACAGGTGAATTCTATGAAACATTTAGAAAAGAGCTAACACCCAACCTTCTCAAACTCTTCCAAAAATTTCCAGAGGAAGGAACACTCCCAAACTCATTCTATGAGGCCACCATCATCCTGATACCAAAACCAGACAAAGATACTACAAAAAAAGAAAATTAAAGACCAATATCACTGGTGAATATAGATGCAAAAATCCTCAACAAAATACTAGCAAACAGAATCCAACAACATATTAAAAGGATCATACAGCACGATCAAGTGGGATTTATCCCAGGGATGCAAGGATTCTTCAATATACACAAATCAATCAATGTGATACACCAGAGTAATAAACTGAAGAATAAAAACCATATGATCATCTCAATAGATGCAGAAAAAGCTTTTGACAAAATTCAACACCCATTTACGATAAAAACTCTCCAGAAAGTGGGCAGAGAGGGACCCTACCTCAACATAATAAAGGCCGCATACGACAAACCCAGAGCAAACATCATTGTCAATGGTGAAAAAGTGAAAGCATTTCCTCTAAGATCAGGGATGAGACAAGGGTGTCCACCCTCACCACTATTATTCAACATAGTTTTGGAAGTCCTAGCCACGGTAGTCAGAGAAGAAAAAGAAATAAAAGTAATACAAACTGGAAAAGAAGAAGCAAAACTGTCACTGTTTGCAGATGACATGATACTATACATAGAGAATCCTAAAAATGCCACCAGAAAACTACTAGAGCTAATCAATGAATTTGGTAAAGTTGCAGGATACAAAATTAATGCACAGAAATCTCTTGCATTCCTATACACTAATGATGAAAAATCTGAAAGAGAAATTATGGAAACACTCTCATTTACCACTGCAACAAAAAGAATAAAATACCTAGGAATAAACCTACCTAGGGAGACAAAAGACCTGTATGAAGAGAACTATAAGACAGTGATGAAACAAATTAAAGATGATACCAACAGATGGAGAGATATAGCATGTTCTTGGATTGAAAGAATCAATATTGTGAAAATGACTATACTACCCAAAGCAATTTACAGATTCAATGCAATCCCTATCAAATTACCAATGGCATTTTTTACGGACCTAGAACAAATCATCTTAAAATCCGTATGGAGACACAAAAGACCCCGAATAGCCAAAGTAGTCTTGAGGGAAAAATAGAGAGCTGGAGGAATCAGACTCCCTGACTTCAGACTATAGTACAAAGCTACAGTAATCAAGACAGTATGGTACTGGCACAAAAACAGAAACATAGATCAATGGAACAAGATAGAAAGCCCAGAGATAAACCCAGGCACCTATGGTCAACTAATCCATGACAAAGGAGGCAAGGATATACAATGGGGAAAAGACAGTCTCTTCAATAAGTGGTGCTGGGAAAACTGGACAGCTACATGTAAAAGAATGAAATTAGAACACTCCCTAACGTCATACACAAAAATAAACTCAAAATGGATTCGAGACCTAAATGTAAGACTGGACACTATAAAACTCTTAGAGGAAAACATAGGAAGAACACTCTTTGACATAAATCACAGCAAGATCTTTTGTGATCCACCTCTTAGAGTAATGGAAATAAAAATAAAAATAAACAAATGGGACCTAATGAAACTTCAAAGCTTTTGCACAGCAAAGGAAACCATAAACAAGATGAAAAGACAACCCTCAGAATGGGAGAAAATATTTGCAAATGAATCAATGGACAAAGGATTAATCTCCTAAATATATAAACAGCTTATGCAGCTCAATATTAAAGAAACAAACAACTCAATCCACAAATGGGCAGAAGACCTAAATAGACATTTCTCCAAAGAAGACATACAGATGGCCAAGAAGCACATGAAAAGCTGCTCAGCATCACTAATTATTAGAGAAATGCAAATCAAAACTACAATGAGGTATCACTTCACACTAATCAGAATGGGCATCATCAGAAAATCTACAAACAACAAATGCTGGAGATGTTGTGGAGAAAAGGGAACCCTCTTGCACTGTTGGTGGGAATGTAAATTGATACAGCCACTATGGAGAATAGTATGGAGGGTCCTTAAAAAACTAAAAATAGAATTACCATATGATCCAGCAATCCCACTACTGGGCATATACCCAGAGAAAACCATAATTCAAAAAGACACACGCATCCCAATGTTTATTTCAGCACTATTTACAATAGCCAGGTCATGGAAGCAACCTAAATGCCCATCGACAGACGAACAGATAAGGAAGTTTTGGTACATATATACAATGGAATATTACTCAGCCATAAAAAGGAACAAAACTGAGTCATTTGTTGAGACGTGGATGGATCTAGAGACTGTCATACAGAGTGAAGTAAGTCAGAAAGAGAAAAACAAATATCATATATTAAGGCATGTATGTGGAACCTAGAAAATGGTACAGATGAACTGGTTTGCAGGACAGAAGTTGAGGCACAGATGTAGAGAACAAACGTATGGACACCAAGGGGGGAAAACCGTGGTGTGGTGGGGATGCTGGTGTGATGAATTGAGCGATTACGACTGACATGTATACACTGATGTGTATAAAACTGATGACTAATAAGAACCTGCAGTATAAAAAAACAAACAAAAAAAACAACTAATACTAAACTTTCTTTGGGTTTTTTGTATGGAAATATGTTAATATAAATTGTTTCAGACATTACATGAAATTTCTAAAAATCTTATATGTTCTGGTATAATGTTATGTCATAATTCTAGTTATTACTTTAAAATGTAAATCTCAGAAATAACTAAATTTCCTTGTCAATTGCATTATTATGAGCTTTCATCAAATCTTTAACCATGGTCATTTTTAAGTCTTTTGTCATTTACAGACAGTTCTGGGTGTACTGTGATGCTTTTGCAAATATGCTTCTATAACAGGGTTTCATCTTCAAGAAAAAGACTGACAAGTACAGGTTTCTGGTAACTGGCTATACTGCTGAACTGAATGAGTAAGCATTTTCAGAACTCTAATGGAAAACTGATGAACTCATAAAAGTGCTAACAAAAGATCAAGATGAAAAAAAAATTAATTACATGGGACTGAGTGAACTGATGAGGATGATTATAATTTTTGTGACTTTCTGTTTGAATTAAAAAAGAATCCCACAAGGACTCAGAGGCAAAAAATATACAAATCAATTTTCACTGCAAAGTAAAGGAGCTGTTACAGTGGAGGATTACTGGACTGAATGTCAATATTATGACATAATATGAGAGTGTTTCGTGTTTGGTAATTGCAATCATTGTTGCTTTTGTTGTGGTCATCCATTTACAATGCTTGGTGTCAGTCTACCTCTTGTAAAAATAAAATACCGTGTGTGTGTGTGAAAAAAAAAGAGGGAGGAGATATGGGGATATATGTATATGTATAGCTGATTCACTTTGTTATAAAGCAGAAACTAACACACCATGGTAAAGCAATTATACTCTAACAAAGATGTTAAAAAAAAAAAGAAAACAAATGACTGAAGCAATAATAATGGCATCTATGCTTTCTCATCTTCACCTGATCACTGGAGATTGTCATCCTCTCCTTGGAGGCAACCTTCCTTCTCTGTTACCGAATGTCCTCTCCCCAGGTAAGACTCATGCTAGAGAGAGTACACTGAACTTATAAAAATAAATGGAGACAAGAATACTACTACTACTACTACTACTACTAAAGGGAGACACAGATTATATGATTAGACACTAAACACAGTAAGGAGAAAAGAATCCCATTCTGGATTTCTTTCCATGAAATGTGATTCTAATTCAAAACCTCCTCAGCTAGAATCAGATCTCTGGATTTATTTCTTCTCTAGTCAATGGCCAAAGAACTGGTGGTACTGATGCTGAGTCATGTGCTGTGCCTAAACAGAACTCCACTAGTGATTTCCCATGACTCACCTTGGCATGTGCTGAGTCAGCAGTGTGCTATGCTACCCACTCCTTCGGCATGCTCTGTGCAGGGGAGCACGCTTTGCTCTGGCTTTAAGGAAAACAAAAAGCTCGGTTCCACAGCCTTCAACTCAAAATTTAAAGCATTTCAAAGCATTTTACCTTATAGAGTTACTCAACTATATTTTTATATTCATTCAGAAGTCATTTATTGAGCCCCTATTATGTGAGAGGCCCTGGGTTTGTGCCCAGATTCATATATATGAATAAGTTGAAGCTCTGCTTTCAAGGAGTTCATAACTTAGGAGGAAATACAGAGGGGAAACATGTCTTTGCAGTATAGCGCGCTACGAATTCAGGCACAAACAATGTACCAAGAGACATAAGGGAGTGGGTAGCCAATAGGGAGGAACGCAGCATGAAGAAAGTTCACCCAAAGAAGGGACATGAAAAGTGAATTCGGACACCAGTGTAAGAGGTTGCCAGGAAGAAAAATTAGGGAGGACAGTTCAGGCAGATGGATTAGCAAGCACAAAGGCATGGACATCTGAAAGAACATGGAGGCTTGTGAAAATAGTCTGATATTTCTGGAGCATGTGGAGTACATAAGGTAGAGGTAGCAGAGGAGTGTGTATCCCAGATCCCAGGCCCTACATGTCTGAAACAGAACCAGAAGAGCCTGATGTTGAGGAAACCAGGGGCTGAGGCAGGGTGGTGTCCAGTGTTTCCAGAACTGGAGCAGACCACAGTATAAAAGCATGACGAAGGTCATCCCATTCACTTTCCTCACTCAACAAATCTTAACCAACCACCTGCAATGTGCCAGGCACTGTTGCAAGGCTAGGGTTAAGAGCAAACAAAGTCTCTGCTCTCTTGCCTTCAAGGAGTTTGCATACTAATGGAGAGGAAAGTGTACAGATAATAGATAAGCAAGTGTGTAGTAAGGACTAAGAGGGAAAATAACATAGACAAAGTCATGGGAGGTGGTGCACATTTAGATGTGGGTATACAGAGAAGGATGCTCTCAGGTGGGGACAGTGAACAGAGCACTGCATTGTATGAACTGAGGAAGACGGGCAAGCGAATTCTGGGGGAAGAGTACTGCCCTGTGGGAATAGTGAGTGTACAGGACCTGAAGTGGGAGGGTCTTCAGTGTCTTCAAGTCGGCAAAAGGAGGTCACTGTGACTGACACAAAGTGAATAAAAGGAAAGATGGTTGGAAGTGAGGCCAGAAAGGTGACATAAAGCTAGTTCGTGTAGAGCCTTATAGGCCATTTTAAGGACCTTGGATTTCGTTTTGAATGAGAAGGGAAACTGGAAAGCTTTGAGCAGGACAGTGACATGATCTGATTTATATAATTTCTGTCCTCATCAATTAAGCAAAGTATTTAAAAGTGTCCTTTAGAATGATGAGGTCTTTTTGACCTCTGAGATGGCAGATTCTGATCCCCTGTATAATTTATAATGGCACATTATAATCATGCAAATATGAATTACAGGTGAAAATCCAAGCCTACATTTTTCTTTATAGTTTAATTGTAGGTCATTGCTTAAAAGCATCAGATTATAAAATTAAACATGTTCAAATGCTACAAGGACTTCTTTTTAGATTTTTCTTACAAAATTAAAACGCACATTATAGCATGCATGCTTTTTCATCCATCTGTACATGTCTGTGTACAAAGTGCAGGAGAAGGGTGCTCCCAAGGAAAACGCCTCATGACAGTTCACGCTTGGAGAAGTGGTGAAGGCAGCACATCAAAGAGCAGCTGCTAAAACGATCCCGCGCAGCGGTTGTGGTTGCTGGGCTTCAGGATGGCCCCCACCACCTCACTCACCACTGGACCAGTACCCTTCTGGGAAGACACCAAAGGAAGGGATTATCACGGGCATTTGTGGAAGAGGGTCAGTGCTGGGAGCTCTAAACACACCAAGTATAACTGGTGTTCTCCACCAGCACCAACCAGAGTAAGCCCTGCTTTTCTTCCTTAACCTTCACCCTCCATCTCCTCACACAGTCAACACACACACACACACACACACACACACAAACACACACACACACTTGTTCCTTTCTCTCTTGCACCATCTTCCTTTTTCTTTATTGATTCGATTTTCCATCTTTGGCAGCTCCCTTTCTCTCTTTCAGACCCATGTCCAACCCATCAGGACATCCTGTTGTCTACACTTTCAAACTATTCAGAAACTTACCACATCTGAACACCTCCATTATCATTACTCTGGCCTAGGTCTGTATTTCTTACCTGGATTACAGCTACAGCCTCCTATGAGGTACCCTATTACCTCTTTTTACCATCCACGTCCCCCAACCCACTCTCTATTCTTTTAACACAGCAGCCAGGTTGACATACTTAATTAGGTCCTCATCATATTTCTCAGGGTAAAAGTATTTTTAAATGACCTACGTCTCTGCACAAGGAGGCTGACTAGCAACTCTCTGAGCCCATCTCTTACCACTCTCTGCCAGAACTCTATTCACAAATGTGCTAGACGCATTCCAGCCATCGGGGTTAACAATAGCTCTTGCCTCTGCCTGGAGTGCTCTTTCCTCAGATGACTAACTCCCCCACCTCAATCAAATCTTCGCTCATATATAATTTTCTCATTAAGACATTCCCCAGCTCTGTCACTCCTAACTCTTTTATTCTGTTCCCCCCCCCATAACACTTATTATCTTCTAAAGTGATACATGAGTTACTTATTATGTTTATTGTTTATTTTATTGTCTAATTCTCTCTACTAGATGCAAGCTCCCCAAGGGAAGAAACTGTTTGCCTCTTTGTTCACAGATGCACCCCAGGGACATAGAAGAGTGCCTAGCATGTGTTAGATATTCAATAAATAGGTGTTAAATGAAATGTCAAATGATAGTTCCTGTGATTTTTTTGTGCTTTCAGCTCAGGTTTTCTTGGCCTCTCATTCTTCCTGAAGTTTCTGTACATTTCACAAAGAGATACTGAAATGAGGTTTCTCCAAAGCCTTCAAAGAAGGGGACCAAACTCTGCAATGTTTTCTACTGCCTGCCATCTTGAAATTGAATTCTTTGGCTTCAACTGTAGTGCACAGAAAGACTCCAACTCAAGACATCCAGTTTCTATTCTTGGCACTGCTCTTAACTGTATGACCTTAGTAAACTTTCTTCAACTATTATTTTCCTCAACTGTAAAATGACAGGGGCGGGGTGGGCAGGGAGAGGAGATTCACTTAAATGGTCTCTAAAGTCAAATGCAGCTTTCACATGATTTGTTACGTCTCAGAGGTACTACATCAAAGTGATGCTTTTTTCCCCTTCTTATTCTCTTTCTCTTGCATTTGATAAGAAAAACCACTGCCTGGGTTGGGGGAGCCGGGGTGAGGTATCTGGGTGAAGGTGGTCCAAAGGTATAAACTTCCAGTTATAAGATAAATAAGTTCTGAGGATATAATGTACAGCATGGTGACTATACTGTATTGAATATTTGATAGCTGCTAAGAGAATAGATCTCAAAGGTTCACATCACAAGGGGGAAAAATTGTAACTATGTGAGGTGATGGATGTGAACTAATCTTATTGTGGTGATCATTTTGCAATTTATACATATATCAAAACATTATGCTATATACCTTAAATTTATACAATGTTACATGTCAATTGTATCTCAATAAAACTGAAAAAAAGAAAAGAAAAGAAAAGGAAAACCATTTTCTCAAGCTCAACATCCTTTCTGATCAAAATCTTTGCTACATATCAACCTATCTGCCCTTATCTTTTCAGGTCAAGTCTGAGGTGTGTCTTTCCTTTGATGACTCTGGACTCTACAGTTGAGAGCAAACTACTTCACAGCAAGAACAAAGTATTTATGAACTAAATTCCTAGAGCGGAATTTTTAAAATTTTGTAAAAGTAGTACTTTTAAAGAGATTAGAGTTCTAAATATGCCATCTAATGAGTTCATATTATTATTTTGCTACATTCAGATGTTAATTACAGTATGCTGTATTTTTAAAAGACTGAATCCTTGATGAGAATAAGGAAACCATTTAAAAACAGCACATTTCAAAAGTTAGCGTAATAGGTCTAAATCTTATTATATTATTTCATTTAAATGTGTGTATGTGTATATCAGAATACCACACAATATATTCTAACTAGGAAAATATAAGTATATATATTCTAACTAAATATATATGTGTGTGTATATATATACATATATGTATATAATATCTAATTATATATATATATTCCTAGTCCATAGTTAATTCTTTTAATTACAGTTTTAAATGTGACATTTAATAAGTTTATATTGCTTTAGTACATTAAAATGTCAATGTTAATTTTAGAATTCTGTTAAAAAAAAGAGTATTTTAAGGGACTAAGGGACTTTCCTTGCTTAAGATGTGTCATAGAACCAGTAATAGTTCTGACTAATTCAGAGATATTACTCAATGTTTCTCTGAGCTGAGAGTTTGGAGAAAAATCCTTCTCAATGGTAGCTCTTCCTGGTTTGGGACACTGTCAGTGAGTGCCATGTTATTATATTTATACCATTATATTTGGTATTTCTCTGAATGTGGAGAGATGCTAGCTTCCCAGGCAAAATCCTATACTCAACTATAGCAAGCTGGGAAAAATTATAAGATTGCTAATCTATCAAAATGGATAAAGTGATTCTTATCTAATTACCATATAAAAACACAGTGGTAATAGAATTAAGAGATTTGCTTTTGTTGAACTCTATACTGAAATTTGGTTTAGAAAAATTAACAAACCAGAATTCGGAGACATAATTAATTTGGAGTTTTTAGATGTCATTTAAGAGTTAATATTTAAATTTTATTAAAATGAACATTCTTTTGCTTTGAAATATAGAAAGAAATGTATATGTGTTTATATGTGTCCCTTTCTAGTCATTATTTTATCAAAATATATAAATACCATGTATTTTAATATGCCAAAATGTGGCTATAATTTTGCAACAGGGATTTTCAAGAAATATTTTATTATGATGCCAAATGTGGGTCCAGTAACTTACAGATGGTCTTATGTCTTTAGTTTTATAAGTATTGCTAAATCAGTTCTTCCTAATTTGTAAAAGCTAGGGCTGGAAAGGAACAGTTGCTGTGCCACTATCCAATTAACAAAGTATCCACTCGCAGGTAACCAATGCTGAGCCCAAGTAGAAAGAACTAGGATCTTCCCTAGGGTAATGCACTGCAATAACTGATTCCTTCATGAATCCCTTCAAAACTGTCTGTGGCTATACAAGTAGAATGCGGTTCTTCCTTATGGTTAAGTGGGCACCTACAAAGATGCTAATTCCACAGCAGACTTTACACTCTCTCTCACATCTGCCTACCTTATTACTCCTTTACTCTCTCCCCTCCTTTCTTCCTCCCCTCCCTTCTTTCCTCTCTTCCTTCTTTCTTTTCTTTCCTTTTTCTAATCCGTCTTTTTTAGACCAATTTATTCTTAAAAGACATGAAAATAATTTTAAAAGTATTTGGAAAAACATATCGGAACACAAATTTTTCACCTTTGTTCCTTAGGTAAAAACCAACTGAATAACTGAGGAAGGAAGTCCATTCAGAGAGAACACAGTCCACATACGCAGGCAAGAGAGGCAGAACAAGCCCCTGCAACATGTATCTTTCCAAACCTTTGTTTATTTTCATTTCTATAGCAAGCTGGTGGTTGTAAAATATTGCCATAATGAAAATAGAACACAAATGACAGTAAAATGTTCTTATAACTCAAATAGCAGAGAATTGTTTACAGAATTCGGAAATGCTGATTTTTTTTTTTTTAATGGGCTCATAGCAGGAAAAATGTCTACCTAAGTCAATAGTAAATTTCCCCTCCAGAGGGACAATGAGATGCTCGTGACACGTGCACTTTGGAAACTTAATTATGTGCCCATCTCTTGCTATTACTTTCTTTATCCAAAAAAATCCCCAAAGAGATTTTACTACCATCAAATCAGTCATAGGGATTTCTCTGCTTTCAGTGGGGTGCAATGTGGAGTTTACTATACATATTGCACTTCCCGTCACCCTATGAACACAGAATATTCTTTTTTGTAAAGTTTTAAATGAGCATCTCTTTGGTCTTTGCACAAGTGATTGCATTCCATAAAATATTATTACATAAAGCCAAAGCACCCTGGCTAGACATTAAACTCAGTATTCTAATAAAATCCAATTGAGAATACACATACACACACACACACACACACACACACACACACACACACACACCACATGCACTTTGAAGAGAATTTTAGCCTTTACATTTCTTCTCAAAAGAAGAGAAGATAGGGCTTCCCTGCAGGCGCAGTGGCTGAGAGTCCGCCTGCCGATGCAGGGGGCACGGGGTCGTGCCCCGGGCTGGGGAGATACCACAT
>NW_006782803.1:37559-48228 GCF_000442215.2 Lipotes vexillifer | reverse complement strand
TCGTGCCCCGGTCTGGGAAGATACCACATGCCACGGAGCGGCTGGGCCTGTGAGCCATGGCCGCTGAGCCTGCGCGTCCGGAGCCTATGCTCTGCAACGGGAGAAGCCACAACAGTGAGAGGCCCGCGTACCGCAAAAAAAAAAAATAAAAGAGCAGATAGAGCTTTGTAGGCATAAAAAGAAAGAAAAAGAAAGGTCAAACTTTACTGTAACTAAATGTTCTGTGGTTTGTAGAATTCACAAAACAAATTACAGCATGACATCCTTTTCAAGGAACTGTTTGTGTCTTCGGAAAAAGTGTGTATTATTTTTGGTGAACTCTACCTTTTGATGTGGCCTTTCTGAGGGAAGCAGCATCGTCAAGATTTTTTCTAATTGCGTAACAATACGAGATGAACAAGACAAAATGCAAGTTCATTTAGTAATTTAAATCCCTGAGGCACAGCCAGAAAGAGAATGAGAAGGAAGGAAGGACCTGGGAATTGAATGGAGCTCTGAAGTGCAAGTCATTATCTCCTCAGTCAGGAGACCAGTCCAAGATCAAGGAGTTCTAATTTTATTCATATCTAAAATGACAGGAAGGTAGGATTTACCCCAAAGATAAAGAAATAGTTCATTTATGTTGGAGGCAAGCTAACTCTTTACTTCTAGCAACAACGATAAAATTATCAACCACTTTGACAATGTACCATATGCCAGGCATGGAGTTAGTTTATACATTATCTAATGCTATAATGCCTACAACATATCTGAAATTATGTATTTTGATTCCTCATTTTATAGATAGTGGAAGCTCAATGAAGTTAAAAAAGTTTTATCCAAGGGGACTGAGCAGGTAACAGCATGAATTGGGGCTCAAACCAAGATCTGTCTGATTCCAAGGACCATATTCTCAGGAACTTGACAATTTCACGTCTTTTAACTTCATTATTGGATGAAAAATTAATGTTTCTAAATGCTATGATTCTATGAGGAGATAAAGGCATATCACATGTATCAAACTAATCAATGTTTCTGTGAATTAGAAGTAAAGCAGGTAGGCCACGCCCCATTTTACAGGAGACGGTAGAACCAAGGCTGGCTGTGAACATTTAATCAGCAGCAACTTATTTCCAGGCACATCCAACCACAATGTTCATTCCATCAGTAAGTATGGGCTTTCCATGGTGGTCTGAGAGATAAATTGACATTTACTGTTTTATTATTTATGACAAAAGTATAACATACCACTGATGAGTTAAACTATGGATTGTCATTTGAGTTAGTAGAAAACAATCTGTAAGTACACTCAAAAATTCCATATAAGAAGTGAAAAAATATCTGATCATCCACTTTTCCAAATAACCAGATGTCTGGCTCCGTATACACAAATAGTTAGCTATCTGACTGATTATTTTAATTTTTTTTAAAAAAACTGGTTGTTATGGTGGCTCATGGATGCCACTATAGTGATAAAGAGACATACTGAAGGAGCTGCTGAATACCTGGCAGAACCCCAGGTTCCAATGGATAAAAAGCTTGAAGACTAATCTTCTTTTGTGCGTGTGTATTTGTCTTACAACCAAATAATCCTCTACAGTCATCTGTACAGCAATTCTGCACCCTCATATCAAAAAAGATTTAATTTACTTTTAAAAATCTTCCCAAGTAGCAGATATCTAAAAATATTTCAAACTGGTTTTACATGTCACATTCCCATTTGAAAACAAGGCTGAAGCTAACTCTGCCAAGGTCGTCTATTCATCAGTTTGTTCATTTGTTCATTCATTCATTTATCTGGCCAAGCATTCATTGAAGATCTACGCTGAATCTCTTTGCAAAGGGCTGAATTCCATACTATTAAGACAGGTCCTTATACTTAAGAAGCTCACATGGCACATGTGAAACAGATCTGTAAACAAATTTCCCCCAGTTCAAAGTGATAAGTTCTTTTATACAGATAAAGATTTTTTTCTCCCATTCAAAACGATAAGTACTCTAAAAAACACAGCTGTGTATGTAGATAAAGAAAAGGAAGTTATTAATTGTCCCTTGGGAATAGAGGAAAGGCTTTATAGATAAAATAATATGAGCTGGGTGCTTAAACAGTGGCTCAGTAGATTTCAAAATCCTCAAAAAACAACCAACAGCAAAAAACACATTTCACTTTGTAAACCAGTACACACACACAGCTAAAACATGTTTCATAAAATAATACTTACACTCTTACGTTTTCTACCATATTCCATTCCATTCCCAGAATGCCAGCCTTGACCCACTAAATTGACTTTATAACCTTTTAATGAGCTGCAACTCACAGTATAAAAAATACAAGTTCGAAGGAAGAAAAGCAGTTATCCATTTGAAGGAAATATATCCAAAGGGAACAGCATGTGTAAGTCATGGAATTACAGAAGCCATGACGTAGAGAAAATGGTAAAAATTTCAGTGGAGTTGAATCATGACTGGCATGGGGGTGAAGGGTTGAAAACTGGATTGGAAGAATCAAAGAGAGAAAGGAAAAGATAAGGCTGAGAGGTAGGAGAAGAATGTAGGACCAGACTGTGAATAATCAGACTGTTTTTTACTTTTTTTTTTTTTTTTTCCTTGCGTTATGCGGGCCTCTCACTGTTGTGGCCTCTCCCATTTGCGGAGCACAGGCTCCGGACGCACAGGCTCAGCGGCCATGGCTCACGGGCCCAGCCGCTCCGCGGCATGCGGGATCCTCCCGAAACGGGGCACGAACCCGCGTCTCCTGCATCGGCAGGCGGACTCTCAAGCACTGCGCCACGGGAAAGATAGTAATGGCGAGAAAAGACCAGACTGCAATGAGACAGGTGGCAGGGAAAATAATAAACGCCTCAGCCAAGGTAGTGGCAGTGGGGATGGATAGCAAGGAGCAATTTTATGAGTTATTCCTAAGAAGGAATTTGAGTTAAAAAAATACAACAACAAAAAAACCACCAAAAAGTAACTGGCATTACAGCACACAGTCCTAGTAAAACTGGAACAAAATATATAGGATAGTTAAGATGAAATACAAAATAAAACTGTTCTCATTTGAAAAATTTAAAGCAACCATTCATAAGAATTTATGTATTCAACTAAATATACTTAAAAATGCAAACAGTTCTTTAAAACTACTATTCAGAATTGACATGGAATAAATTCATATGAATGGCCATTAAATATGTGAAAAAATATCTACCTTATTAGTAATCAGAGAAATGTAAATTAACAAAAAATATGCCATTTCCTGCTTATCAGTTGGTAAAGTAGTTTTTAAAAACACGAATATTTTATATTGGTAAAGGTGAGTTGAAATTGGGACTTGCATGTGTTACTGATGGGGTTATAAATTTTTAAGATCTCTTCTGGAAATCAGTTGGGCAGTCTGTATCAAGAAACTTAAAAAAATTATATCTGTTAACTCATAATTCAACTTCTACAATTTTTTTCTTTAAGGAAAGAGTCAGATTTAATGAAGACAAACTTAAGTCTGATCAACATTTAAAAAAATGAGAAATTGAAAATGGGCTAAATGTCCATCATTAGGGAAGTGATTAAATAATATTATGTAGCTCTTAGAAATTACATTGTGGTTTGACCTAAATAATAGAAGGGTTTATATTCATAATTTGAATTTAATTATGTTTTAAAGAATAATTAATGACGTGGAAAATGCTTGTAGTGCTGATGTTAAAATGCAGGCGTCAAAATACATGTGAAAGATAATGAAAATATACAAAATTATTAGAGATTACACCTATACTCTGGGATTCCAAGGAATATTTTTATTTTGTTCTTTACACTTTCCTTTATTTTCCACATTTTCTGTAATGAACAAATATTACTTTTATAATCAGATAGTATAAAAGATTTGTCAGTATTATTAGTAATTAAAAATTACAATCACTTTACACATTTACTAACAAGCAGAGATTTTTTATTATATTTTGTCTTTCATTAAATGGGGATGAAAAAATACTACCTCCCAGAGTTTGGGAGATTAAATATGATCATATAAGAGAAAATGCTATTTTAAAAGTCCTATACATTTCCATAAAAACATTATATACAAATTTTTCTACTATTACATCTTTTAGCTGAGACATTAGATTAGTATGACTAAGATGGCTTCTTAACAACAAAGAATTTCTCCAATGGGCATTTGCAACAGAATCAAAGTCAAAATTCAAGAAATTTTACAAGGATTCCAATTTAATTTCCTCAAAAGGAACATAATTTAAATGAAGGTTTAATATTTACTCAAAATATAATTATATTGTTAACTAAATGCCAGAATTTTTATATTGTCATATTCATCCTAAAATCATTACACTATCTTTTGTGAAAAGGATTATGGGTGATGATCCTTTTGTATCTCCGTTTTCCAACTTTTCTCTAACATAATTATGTTCTCGGTACCAGCCCAAATTATGAATATAAGCCCTTCTATTATTTGGGTCAAATTCCTAGACATACAGGGAACTTGAAACAAAACGTTGGGCACTCTACCTTTTGGGGAGCAGTAGGAAGAAGTCAGATAAGAAAAAAAAAAAAGAGAATAAGCCTTTAAAATTATAGGAAGAGATCCAGGAGACCACAGCATTATAAAAAGCAGGAGGGATACAAATTTAAAGACAGATATTATCAAGTTACCGTGAGCTTGAGAAAGATGATAATAGGCCAAAAAAAGTCATTGGTACTTTGCATTTGATAAACAGGTACTATCCTAAAGAATAGTTTTCATATAGAATGGAAGCAATTTGAATGAATGATGATGATATCTAAATAACTAGACATACGGAGCTATTTTCAAAACAAACACACTTTGGCCTAAAACAATTCTACAACAACATTCACTTATAGCCCATGATACATGTATATTATGTATATATCGGTGGGCATCCTCATGGATTCTAAAGAAGCCCTAGAAGGCTCATTTTAAGGTATGGCTGAAGCAGGGAGGAAATGTCCTGGAGAAGAGAAAATCTCTGGTTACAGCCCCTTTCAGGCAGTCTTTTCCGAGGCTTCTGACCCTCACAGTGTATTTTTCACCTAATTTCCAGAAAGATTTACACTTTATGTGACTGAGAATTGTGATACCCTAATGTGATGTGTAATTCTTAGAATATATTATACTGCATAATATAATATCCAGGTATAGCTTTTAAAAATGTATTTGTGGTGATTTCCATTAAAAGTTGGAGATCACATCTTTAATCAATTAGCATATTCTCTCTTGAAGGAAAAAAAAACCTCTTTAGATTCTTTTCCAAGAACAAAACATCCTGAAAGATAGGAAAAGAACAGAAAATCCGTATTTTGCTAGTGTCCTGATAAAAATAAACCATAATTCTTACACAGAGGCAAAGCACTTAGTTGATTAGATCCTTAAATGTATGTTGATATTTACTATTAAAGATTAGAAGCAATATAAAAGCAGAGTACAACAATTAATCTAAATTCTTCTCTAGGTATTTACTGTAACTATAGAGTGTGGCCTTAACACTTTAGAAAGCCTGTTTCAAAATAGTAATAAGAACAGCAAATGGCACTTAGTTTGTGTCAGGCCCTATTCTGAGTGCCTCACTTATATAAATTCATCTATTCCACACAGAATCCTGGAAAGTATTTCTATTAATTTTTTCATTTTGCAGATGTGAAAAAGTGAGGCACAGATGGCTTAACTAACCTGCCCAAGGTCGCACAGGCAGTAAGTAGAGGAGCTGAGGTTTGAAACCAGGCAGTCTGGTTCCTAAGCTCAGGATCTCAATAATTTAGGTAATTAGGTAACATGTTCTACAATACTGTGGAAAACTAGAAAATGGTTCCCCAAACAGAAATAGTTTGAACCCAAATTGACATTGCACTTGATTATACTGTTCACATTAACCAGAAAAATGTTAATGGAAAACAATTGATTAAATTGCTGTGGTATCTCCAAAGGAAAAGGCACATGAAATTCTTTGTTTCCTATCATTTATATTACAAACTAACAAACTGAAATTAAGGGAAGATGCTAATGCTTTGTAGAAAACAGACTTCTTACCCACTCAGAGTTCAGGAGAAAAAAGAAAAATAGAGGTTTGTATCTACATAGTTTCTAAAATCAATCACATTGACACCCTTTAGAAGCCGTTTCTATGTAGTGGCCATGAGTGGTGAGAAGACTGCCACGTGGTCAACTCTGACTGCTCATCATAATGTCCAAAATAGCAAAATGCATTCTGATTTTTAAGGTTTATTTAGGGAAAGGATTGTGATTTTTAGGGTTAGTTTATGGGTTAGATTCAAAAACTAACCAGTTACTCAGTTTCTTGGGGGCTACAAGTCTTTTGCCTGAACCTATGATGCAATAACTCTCAAGACCAAAATGTTACAAGAGCACCTTCTGTTTAAAACATGCATTTTAAGAGAACAGCAGGATTCAGCTCCCCTAACCAACAGCTCTTACTACAAAGATACAACAGATGTTGGTCTGTGTGCAAAGCAAACATCAGCCTTGCTAATGTGGTCTGTGCTGAATTCTTGGTAATTAGACATTTATCCCAGTGCAGAGTCAAGGTCATTAGAGTGAAAGGTTGTAATGCTTACAATTATTTTGCCCCTCATGTTTCTCTGCATGAAGTCAGGGACGGCAGTGCACAGGAGTGAAAGGAGAAATGTTTCCATTACTGCAAAGGTCTCTTGGTACTACAGAGGCTGGGAAACAGAGACTGAGTCAGTAGTAGAATCAGCTACCGTTTGGTTAGACAGCTTGACCTGAATCTGGCCACCCTTTCCCTATTTTCTCCCCTCCCCCTATGCCTTCTGACCTATACAAGGGAAACATTAACCGACAGAATGGCAAGCAAAAAAGCAAGGGGCTAGCAACCACAGCCTAATTAAATTTAACATATTAAGAAGTGGTGAAACCACAGGCAGCTGAAAAGGAGTGCTCAAGTTCAGCACAGCCACCATTTCTAAACACAGTGGGTGCAGTGAACTATGAACAGTATCTGCAGAGGGCAAGCAGGAAAGCAGTGCTCACGGCGAAGTCTTAAAGCACAACGGTCTCTTCAAATGATAGGAATAAGGAGACTAGGGCTACTGACAATGGCTGGATTAAAAAACATATATATTGCAACTTTTTTCTGTACATAGAGAACATGTACAATTATGTCAGATTCACAGGAGATAGCCACTAATCAATTAGTCAAGCTTTCAAACTCCCTTCTTTACAAAAACAATGCTGGGGAATGACAGATCTTTTGGGGATGCACATTTACAAAAATATGCTGTATGTAATCTAGTTTAAAGAGCCCTGGGCTTGAAGTCAGACAGCTGTGTTTGAAACCAGGCTCTGCCATTCACTGGTTGTGTGATGGAGGCATGTACTTTTACTTCTCTAGTTTCAGACTCTGCCTTTGGAGAGAAGAGTGTGGTGGGATTAAAGGATCCCTTCTAGCTAATTCCATCCATCTCTGAAATCTGACATCAATCACTTTAGCAAGCAATTGCATCTGTTTTCCCATTATGTTATAAAAGCATTATTTTAAACGTTGATGATATTCAAAATATTTAACAATCACAACATAAGACTTGACTAATTTGTACAGACACTGACCACACTGCCTTCTTTGGAGGGTTCAGATGCACTGACAAAATATACAGACCATAAAAGCTATGATGTCAATGACCATGATAAATGTCAATGACCAATTTTTATAAAATGTAGCAGTAGCAACCGAAAATAATGGTATGTAATATTTTTGCTTTTTCCTTGCGGTAGTGGGTCCTTACTCTCACTCATTTTTAAAAATTACCCCTGATTTGATTATTTACTCCCCTATTAGGCTTTTTATATCTTCCTCCATTAATTTGCTTTTATTTTAGCATTTCATTCTTAAGTGTTTGTACTCTGTCCTCACTTCCTTTTGTCTCTTTCCTTTTCTTGGTCTTCGCTTAGCCATTTCTATCCTTTCTTTACTCACCTACTGATGTCTTTTTCTGTCTAAATGACAATGTTCTTGAAGTGTCATAGACTTATTTTCTATGCTATAAGATACAATAACAGTCTCAGGACACATTAAATGACCATCACCAACATCATTACAATCACCATCACTACCACAAGTCCCACAAGAATATCATTCCCTTAATATCTATATACATCAAAAATGAAAATATAATATTTCAGTTGCTAATGGATGGCAGTGTGATGACATATCGACCAGCAGAGAGAACTAGGCATTTCTCAGAAATGTGTTGTAAAAGTTCCTTTTCATTTTATTTTCTTGTCCTGCATATTGGTAGGTAGCTGCTACCTTACATGCTTACCAGATAGCCAGAGACAAATCACATTAGGCACATTTCTGGTACATATCTGGTGAAATCTGCCCACATCAATGGGCAAAAAGATATTTAAAAATAAAAATATTATTCAGTTTTACTCCCTTAATCTTTACTTCAAAATGTCTTCCAAAAATAGATTACTGTTTACTCATACTAGTGGATTAAAACTATGTTCCTAGCGAGTAAACTTTTTCCTTGGCTAATTCTGTTTTTTCTAAATGTCACAATCAGCTGGATAAATTACAATTCAATCAGCAGTTAAGATAACCAGACATTGTGAGTTATTCTTTAATGTTTTTTCAGTTCCATAACTTCTGAGAAAAATTCCAATCAACTGATTTTTTTAAAAAAATCTATTCATTTGACTAATTTGATTTCCATGGAATTAATTACTTAATAGTGTTATATAGGAACAGGTAAATATACGCTATTGAAATCTAAGAGTTGAAGAGTCTTTCTGCTGCTTCATAAGTTCTATTAAAATGACTAGTTCTGGGCTTCCCTGCTTGCGCAGTGGTTAAGAATCCACCTGCCAATGCAGGGGACACAGGTTCGAGCTCTGGTTCCGGGAAGATCCCACAAGTCCCGAAGCAACTAAGCCTGTGCACCACAACTACTGAGCCTGTGCTCTAGAGCCCACGAGCCACAACTACTGAGCCTGTGCTCTAGAGCCCACGAGCCACAACTACTGAGCTCACATGCCACAATTACTGAAGCCCGAGCGCCTAGAGCCCATGCTCCGTGACAAAAGAAGCCACAGCAGTGAGAAGCCCACACACCCCCAACGAAGGGTGGCCCCTGCTTGCCACAACTAGAGAAAGCCTGTGTGCAGCAATGAAGACCCAATGCAGCCAAAAATAAATGATAATAAATAAAATAAATATAAAAATGTCTTAAAAATGACTAGTTCTATATTAGTAATAAACACTAGAAACTAAACTCTTAAATTGTAACATTTCCAAAGAGATCCTTTAAAGGTAAATATGGGGCTTCCCTGGTGGCGCAGTGGTTGAGAGTCCGACTGCCGATGCAGGGGACATGGGTTCGTGCCCCGGTCCGGGAAGATCCCGCATGCCACGGAGCGGCTGGGCCCGTGAGCCATGGCCGCTGAGACTGCACGTCTGCAACGGGAGAGGCCACAACAGTGAGAGGCCTGCATACCGCAAAAAAAAAAAAAGTAAATATGACACTACTTGATGCTCTGAATATATTTTGTGAATCATGATTTGGGGACTAAATTTGCAGAATCCAGACAAAAGAATATTCAAAATTACAGAATAAATTACCTTAAAACTGATGCTCATTGTCTGATCTTAATGGCCGTTTAGAATTTTCAGAATCAGTAAGGAACCCCCAAACTCATTTTTTTTTTCCTAATGGATTTAACCCTACCCAGGGTCACCTACAAATTTATTCTGGAGTTTATTGAAGTCTTCCATTTGTTTTAATAAATACAATTATACAAAAGTCCTGGACATATTTATTTAATATTTTTAAAAGGGGACTAGGATGTCAAGGGTATTTTCTCTGTTTCATTTCATTAACATAAATCACTCTGGTTAAGATGAAACTCCCTACACATGAATTGCATTAAAGCAACTCTACCCCTTCGGAGGAAAAGTCGGAGTCAGGCCAGCTCAGGGACTTGCCTCAGTCCCGGTTTTGAACACGTTCACAAACAGGTGCAGACGCTTCACACCAAAACCAATAGAAAAGTGTGTGCTCCCCATGCAAACACTGATTGCTTGCCCCACCCGCACTTTGATTTGTTTTGTTTGAATTGACTTTATTTTCCCTTGATGAATCCTGTTTATTTAGAAAAAAATGTCTGCCTTAACATACACTGGAAAGAGAGACAAAAAATCCTTTACTTTGACCTCCTTGGCATGTGCCCTAGGATGAAAAAGGTATCCCAGTTGCATTTTTATGTCAAGACCATCCCCTGTCAGTGCAGTTTCTCTAAGAAATTCTCCACCTTTGTAGAGTTTCTCTGCTTCCCATCCCTAGCTAGATTAGCCACTAAATTTATCTGAGGCTCATTACATGATATGTTGTACATTGTTTCATTCTAAATAATGGCAATACAAGGCATTAGGGTTAAATAAACCAAGGCATATTTACCATCAAACTAAGAAGATTAATTTTCAGAGTCCCTCATTCACATGAACCCTTTCCAAGGCCTTGTACCTATTTAAAATTTTTTTCCTTGGTATTCTTTCTCTGAAAGAGAGTACTCATAATCATAGAAGATTGAATGAGACCCATAAACTGAGGTCTGACTCTGAGTAGAAATGATAGCATGCCTGTGTTGTGTGAAATCATCCTTCCCTGGACACCTGCGAAGCGGGGG
>NW_006782803.1:23315-37539 GCF_000442215.2 Lipotes vexillifer | reverse complement strand
TCTTTCCCTTTTATGTATTCTCCTACTGCATGGTCAATATTTTATCCTTTGTTGATTCTCTGTCTCACAGTAACTTTCACTCCCAACTAGGACTGTATACTTCTCCAAGGAAAATGCTGGATACTTCTGCATTTTCCTCCGACAGCAACTAGCCCACAGTTGAGCCCACAGTAGGTCACTTACTTATAAGGCAGCTTTATGCACATCCATACGTATGACAGATACCTCAAGCCCCAAAGGCTGAATTAAGAGACTGATCAGTCTGTCAGAACACAGTTGTGCCATTTTTGCACCCCTCAGCAGCCATGTCAGGAGAGTTGTATCTGGGAATAAGTTTCCAATAAACCTCAGTTTCTATGGTATTTCCCCCACAGGCATATACCTGCCTGCCAGAAGGGAAGAAGGCATTGCTGAGTGGCTGGTATATTTCTAAAGATATATATATTTCTAAACTAAGTATAGGGCTCCGCTGGTGGCACAGTGGTTGAGAGTCCGCCTGCCGATACAGGGGACACGGGTTCGTGCCCTGGTCCGGGAGGATCCCACATGCCGCAGAGCGGCTGGGCCCATGAGCCATGGCCGCTGAGCCTGTGTGTCCGGAGCCTGTGCGCCACAACGGGAGAGGCCACAACAGTGAGAGGCCCGCGTACCACAAAAAATAAAAAATAAAAAAAAAATAAAATAAAATAAGTATATTTCTAAATCCATTCATGCTTGCCTTGGGAATACACTTAGATTCCATTTTGAATGAATGGTGAGCAAACATCCAAGCTTTTGTTCTAGCTCTGACACTAGCTTCCTGTGTGATCTTAATAAGTACCTTGTCCAATTCATAAGGATGTCTGAGGACAAATAAAACATTACAATAGATGCAGGGCTTTTGAGCTTTGGGAAGAAAGATACTTCTTTAACACTGGGCCCAGGAAATATCTATTGACGATTCATGGAGGAAAGCATTCTGTAGGTTTATTCTAGGGAAAAATTCTTGCCTCAACTGTCATTTTGGGAAGAGAAGTGTCACACTTCTGCCTCTCCCAGAACAAGAAGTACAAGAGTCTGCGTTACATGGAACACTGCACATTCCAGCCACACCATAGTTTCCCAAACACATCCCATACTTGGCATATTGGAATCAGGGTCAATTCAGCCAAGGAAAGCTGTATTCTTTTGTCATTCAAGAAAATCATTTTCTCCTTTTTTTGAATCTATTAAATGTCACAAAGGTTTGTGTGTCATAATGTTATTAATGACTTCTGAATGTTTTGATATAAATAATTTTTTGGTTTATTCTTGTGTTTTTATTCAGGCGTTTTTCTTTCACTTATATAACTCAACCTACATAGATATCCTAAAGACATTGGTTGAGTACTTAAACATCCAGAAAAACAAAAGAGCATTTTAAGCAAACAACTAAGGACTTTGCTGATTTATTGCTTTGATAGCCATAATTATCTTTTGAATAAATATGTGATAACCATAGCTGTGGTTTGATAAAGTTCAGGACATACGTACATCTAGAAATATTATCTTTGGAAACAAAATGACATTACCACACCATGATACCCCAGGATCCACTCCCCAAAGCCACTTTCTTTTTTAACCAGGAAAAGTAATATAGTTTAACTCTTACTGTCTTATTTCAGGGTGTGCTTTCTTATCATGAAAGGTATTTACTTAATTGAAACTCTTCTCTTATTGACATAAAAGCAAACTAATATACCATCTTCTCCCTCAGCAAAATATAGTCATGAATAACAAATGAGGCTTTAATATTTCTTAAGTCCATAAATGGATTTACCCATAAAACCAATTATATGTTCACACTGCAATTAGTTGCTAATTTTAAGAGTTAAAAAAAAAACCAATCCATGTTTTTAATGTGTCATATCTGATCTAGTAAGTGTGGGAGATATGTGCACATATTTAAACTGAAACAAAATACACACAATGACTGTAAAATATCACCAATTTGCTATAATTCTGAATGGCAGTAACGTTACCCTAAGAAAATTCACTGGATGATTTAATAGTGATATCAAAGGAAACTGACCCTCTTTTCCCTTTTCCCTCTCTTGTTGCTTCTCTGTTTCTCATTCCTTCTTTCTTTGTCTTTATGACCATGTGTTATCTAAGAACCATCTAGATGCAACCAGTGAGAAATGGAGAAGACAGTCTGTAGAATACGGCTCACCCAAGTGCTCAGTTTATCTGATAATGAAATATTATATTATATATTGCACTTGTTTATATTAGATTGATTGCTGGAATCTAAAGGGTAGATATATTTTACTTACTTTTATATTATCATGTTTATTTAATTAATAATGAACTGTCTAAAGTGCCAACTAACTTTGCTCCCTGTGTGTCAGGATTTCCCAAACTATGTTCTATGGAATGCTAGTTTCTGTGGTATTTGCAGTTCTTTTGGGGGAAAGAAACTGGGGAAATGGAGAGTTCCATGTTCAAGTAATTTGAGGAAACAATGTGTTAAATAATCTAAGATTTCCTTACTACTGGAATTCTAAAACTCTTTAATATGCTTTTGCAAATTTTCAAGAGATTTTTTCACCAAAGGATATTTCTTATTGGTAAGAAATGCATATTATTATCCCCTGTATCTCGTGTTTAGCAGAACATAGTGTGGAAGATACTTCTACTGGTATCTCAGATTTAGAGCTATTGTTGGACTGTCTTGCTCTCCCAGATCTTTGTGTTGCCTGTCTTACTCTGCTTAGGCCACCATAACAAAATACCATAGACTGAGTGGTTGAAACAACAGAAACTTATTTTCTCACAATTCTGGAGCCTGAAAGTCTGAGGTGAGGGTGCCATCCTGGTTGCATCCTGTAGAGGGCTCTCCTTCCGGTTTGCAGATGGCCACCATCTCGCCATGTGCTCACAGGGCCCTTCCTTGGTACATGCATTCAGGGAGAGAGAGAGAAAGCTCTCTGGTGTCTCTTATAAAGACACTAATCTCGTCAGACCAGGGCCCTGCCCTCATGACCTCATTTAACCCTAATTACTTCCCAAAGGGCCAATCTCTAAATACCATCACATTGGGGGTTAGAGCATCAACATATGAATTTGCGGGGGGACAAAAGCATTCAGTCAATAACCGTGCCTAATAAAAAAATATATTTTGAATTAGCTGAGTACTCTAAGACTTTTTTTTCTTTTGATCTGAGCTGATATCATGTTCATCACTGACAAAAAAATCTGTCAAGGCCTCCTTAATTTCTCTTAGGAGGTTAGGAAGTGGACGCTCAGTCTTGTTTTCTCAATACTGCTTTCCCTGGGTTCTCCACATGGTTACTTAGGCCCAGACACATCATCCTTGTGGAGAGCTAATGCCCAGTCCAGCCTGTGCATAAGAATACTCAGAGAGGAGTACTGGATGAATGGTCCCCAGGATCGTGCGTGAGATCAGAACACATTAATGTCAAATTAGCATAAGTAAGGCAAAAATAGTTGTTTTTATTTCCAAAAGAGCTAAGTCAGATGGTATCACTCATGACTTTCCTACCCAAGACGTGATAAGTAGGGCAGGAAATAGGCCTGAACTCCATGTCCCTTGGCTTTCAGAGCATGACCAGATCTCCTTGTCGGAGAGGGCTAAGGCTTGAATAATTATTAATTCACTAAGATGCATAATCCATCTTTACCAAATGGACCAAAAGCAACAGAGCAGCAGCAAGCTTGCAGAGGACAGAATGCTTGGTGACACTGCAGCCAGCCCCTAAGAGGGAGACTTCCTCATTTCTGCTTCTTGGCTTTGAACTGGATTGAGAGCACTTTTGTATAACCCCTTTGTGAGAGATTCTAGAAGCTGGGATTTAATTTTGTAGAGTCTCCTGAGGGGTCTTTATTCCTCAGGGTGTCAGGACAACTCTCACACCACAGGAGGGTTCCTCACTTATTTCCACTTCAAAGGAGCATTAATAATAATCTTCCTTATTACAGAATCCAACCAGACCTTTCTGGTGTGATGATTAATTGGGAGGTGTTACTTTTTTTTTTTCTCCAATATATCAGGTGCAATCATTTCAGCCCCTAAAAATAAATGTTCTCTCTGCAAAAAAACAGCAACAAACAAAAATGTTTTGAAAACTAATCACTTGTTTAAAAAATGGAAATTGGGCTTCTGTGTTGTAAGGAATGTATGGGCATAACGGTGAAATCCAACACTGGTAAATGATCTGACTACCTCAAAGTGAAGTTTTTGCCTTCCTACAGTGGCCTTTAACCCTGCCCTTTCCTCCAATCTGAGAAGAGCTGATGTTGATGGAACATATAATGGCCCCTTTCCTGTGTAGTAAAGTCAGCAATAAAGCTTAGTAATTAAGGGTACCAGGGAGGCCCAGCCCAGCAGGCTAGTGGTGTGGCGAACACTTTTAGAACTTCAAACAATATCAAAGTCACTAAGAAGCGGGCCTAGCTCCGTTCTGGTTTGAATTAAGCCTCACTTCCACACGCACTTTTCAAATCCAAGCTCAAACAAGAAAGCCAAGGCCTTCTGGATTTCATTAGAGCCAATTATCTTATCTGTTTCATCTCAGACCTGACCCTAAGGCTGGCAAACAGCTATTCAGTGCATTTGTGTGGTTGTTTGAGAAAGCCTCCAGTCAGCCAATGGCCCGAGGACCTGCTAATTAAAACACCGTTGCCCCCTGCCTCTAGTGATTAAATATTTTCAAGCTTTTGTAAATAATTTTTCCATTCTTTGCCCCAAGCCGCAAAGGTCCAATACATGCAGTAATTTATTTAGTTTGTCAGAGAAGACTGTTGGAAATAGGGTCATAATGGAACCTTTGGAGACTTTTATATGTCTTGGTACTTCTGAAAGTGACAGTTTATAAACCAGCCAAATGTGTATACTGTTCTGATGTAATTATGGCCTAATGGCCTTTCTCCTTTTGAAGTGATATAGTGCATAACAGGCTTACATTTTGTCAATAATCATATTTCCTCAAATGTCAACATGATATCTAGCATTGGAATTTAATGAGATCATTTAAGTCCTAGAAATTGTATCAAGGTACATTGCCTTCAAGCTTCTTGCCTGAGGGTGGGTCACAGTCAGGAAGACTAGCTTGGGAAGACTAATCGAATTCTTGCTTGCTCTTTGTGGCAAGGACCTGCTAGAGAACACTGAATTCTTTCCAGAGCCAACTTCTGAGAAATCAGTGAGTGATACGATGATGCCACTTCAGAGAAGAAAATATTCAGGGAGAACATTTAGAATTAAAATCATTAGATTAATAACTTTTTCCAGACCTAATTTATATTCAGAGTGATCTGAGAACTTCAGGATGATACTTATCTTACAACCGGATTGTGGGGAGGGGGAGGACACTGAGAACTTTCTTTGTAGCTGCGACGTACACTACAGCATACATGGGTTTGTTAAACACCCCAGGAAGCCCACCACGGCCCTCCTAACACATGGACTTCCCTGCCCCCCAAGCTCCTCGGGCGTGACCTGGCCATGCGCGCCAAGGTGCATGTAACGCCAGACTAGCTCCTCCTGGACCAAGACACAGACAGAGCAGTGGGTGAGCATACACAGCAGACAAACACCTCTCTTCCCTACTGCCCTGGGCACAGCCATTCAAACTCACAGCTCTTCTGGCCAGCGCAGTCATGTTTTATGGGAGGAAAATAAAAATCCGGGGTTTTGTTTGTTGTTCTTGTTGCTCTTTTTGAAGTATTACAAGAAAAAATGTTGGCAGGCTCATTAGCTGCATCCAGTGTTCACTAACGCACCTATGAAAAAGAGCTATGGGACGGAGCAGCTCTGCTTCTGCTGTTCTTAAAATGACACTTTGGTCTTATCCTAAAGAATAGGCTTTTAATAAAAACATCCACCAAAGGCAAACAATTAAACAATATATAAAGCACCAGGGGGCAACCTCGTGGTTCAGTTACAGTCTGGAGCCATTCCAAAGGAGAATATGTGGGTATTTTACAAGGAACAATACATTTTTCCAAAGGTATTATAAAACAACAAAATTTTAAAGTGGGCCTTCAAACTTGGTACAGGATTTCATGCTCAGCTCTGACAATGGGATGATCTTTTTACATTCTAATTTCTTCAAAAGCATGTTTAGAGAACTGTGTCAGACATTACGTCTATATATCTATATAGAGATATCACTGCTTTTTTAGAAGACACAAAATAGTAATTTGTTTACTTTCAAAATATTGACACTAGTAAACTAACAAGTGAGTGATCCTTCTTTCATAATTATTATTTTTCATTTGGATCCTGTATTTGATTTGTATCAATTGTCATACCCTCAAATAACTAAACTAAGGGCAATATATTAAGCTTCTGACAGACTTCAGTCTTCTGAGTAATTTAGAATGTAATCAGATAACTAAACTGAATCAATAAAATATGACACACCCCAGATTTTATTATTTCTGTCCTTGCCTTTTTCACCTGCTGAGTCACTTGGAAAAATTATGTTTATTGAAGAAAAAGGCATCACTGAATAATTTCTGCAAATGTATTTTCAATTTAGAAGTCCTGGAATATGAAAGGGAAGTGATAGTATCAGAAACTTATACAAGGGAGAGGACTTGAGTACACAAAGCAAAGACAGAGGCCCAGTGCGGTAACTTTAACATTTAAGAGACTTTTTCTGAAACGGAAAGCACAGAAGATCAAGCTTTGGGCTATAAAACTTTTAAATTATAAATCTGTGCCAGCTTCATTCTTAATCTGGATTGTAAATAAACTCCCCTTCACATCTTAGCTTTCACTATTATTTGAGTAAAAATGCTCATTTGTTTCTGAAATTCGGTCCATTTCAGTAACTCCAATATTGCTTTAATTTCAAGAAGTTATGAAACAACAAAAAATATACATCCTAGGTGAACCAATGTTTTGTTTTCAACTACAACAATATATATCTTTAATACATAAGATAATATGTAGAGGCTATTTTTTGACGGCCATTTCTGCAATTATTTTGGGATGCAAAATATGCCCAAGTTGAGATGCAGATGGATTTAAAATTCTGCTGAGATTGAAAGGTGACTCACTCATCCATCTCCCCCTTCTCCCGCCCACTTTTTTTTTCTTTTGGATAAAATGTCTAACTTTTTCTCCAGAGGCTCAGACTGTGTCTTCTCAAAACTTTTTTTTTGGCTGCCCTGCATGGCTTGTGGGATCTTAGTTCCCAAACTAGGAATCAAACCCAAGCCCCCTGCAGTGGAAGCGTGGAGTCCTAACCACTGGACTGCCAGGGAATTCCCCTCCCACCCACTTTTTAAATTGCAAAATATGAATTATAACGGCAAGAATGTTACTTTACTGAGCCTTTCCCATTAGGAGTTACGCAGTCGATAAGCCTGCTGACCTCCGTATGGCTTCACAACAACAGGGCTGATCTTTGGAGTAGAAGATGTTTAGACAACAAATACCCAGAACTGGGGCGCCCATAAGAAAGATGGACAGATTTATAAGAGTTACAAGGACAAGTCCTCACCCTTCTATAAAAGTGCCAGAGGAGTTTAAATGTCTATATAAATGGGAACAAATGTTGACAAGTTTCATCTACATGACATCAAATCATTGGGATGAAATATGGAAAACTGAATCTATCATTCAGATATCTGATGTCATGCAAAGACCTGGACTACTATCTGAAAGTCCTGCCTACCAGAAAATGGTGTAAGCTTCAGCCCTGAACCTCAGAAGTAATACCTGAACAGACTTCCTATTAAACACAGGTTTCCCAAAGTGGACCCTTTTACTTGGAAAAGTTAGTAAGTAAATTTCTATTAGTAAACATTATATTTATCTAGTTCAGAAAAAAGATTACAAATTTACATTTATGGTATAGTAAAACAAAGTTCTATCTCTTTTTTCACATTATTTGTCATCTCAAACTTAGTTACAGTAAACTTTAGGTGTGAAATCATGGAAATGGAGGGGAATTATTCAGTTTCAAGAAAACATATGAGAACAAAAGGCATTGAAATTTGGTTAATAAATAGTTGTTTAATGAAATACAGGATAAGTGACTTTTATTTGGCTTTATCTTACCAGTAAATGAAGCATAATCTTAAAATATTCACTAAAACTGTGAAAAAAGTGTGACTCCATAGTTTATTAATTATATTTATCTTCCATTCTGGCTATATCATATCATAATTAACTGCACACCAATTCCATTATTACTAGATGAGATGATTTAAGTTGATGAATTGATCTGAGCTGCTTGACAGTCCAAAAGATCTGCTATTTCTGGCCTAAAATGCTTCACAATAATATTTCGTAGAAAGCTTTCATTTCCTGATATCTCTGAGTATTACACATATGTTGGGAGGATTTTGTGCAAGGCAAGGGTTTTGTAATCCACTGTTCCATCTTGAAAATAAAAACAAATCGTTTCTAGTCACGCAAACTGCTTTCTTTCTTAGAGAGAAGCGCTAAGGAAAAGTTAATAGAACATAGCTACTCTTTTAATTAGTCCTTATTATTTGGAAAACCGTATAATTGCTACACAAATTCCTGGAAATTTCTGGCTTTAAAACTGTTCTAAGTCAGAAAGGAAAAATGTCTTAAAATTTTTACAGTTGATCTGACCTTTTAAAATAATAATAAAAACTATGCCTTGCATTTGAACTATTTTAAATAGTTCTTCACAGAAGATAATATAATTCACATTTCAAAACTTCAAGCACTTCAAGATACTTCCTGGACTTTTTACCTGAGTTCTATACTGTCTAATAATATCATACCTCTTTGATGCTCAGCTCAAAAATGAAGTTTGCAAGTTTCCCAAGGAAGACAGGTGTGCATAAGATCAATTTACTCCCAGGGTCAAAGAGCAAAATTCTAAGGGTATCTAGAGACACACACCTATAGAAATTGTAATTTTTTGATGAAAATTGGTACAATATGTTGCACAGATGAAAGAGAAAAAATTATTCTTAAACTATACTTATTGCTGAAACTAAAGAGCAGATAGAGCTGACAGCTTTCTAATTTATTCCTATGGATCTTTTTCTTCTGACCTATTCTGATAAAACTTCTTGAAACATCTCTACACGCTGAATATAAAGAACAGAATCTGGACAATGAATAAAATTGTAGATCACTCCAGCAGTAATTTCATATGTATTGCTCTTCATTGAAATAAAATATCAATAGATGAAAATCATTACTGCTTTGTTCCCAAGATTGATTGACAAGTTTGGATTTGAAGCCCACATCTTCTTTATTAGCCAAGTCTTTCAGAAAGAGAAAATGTGGGCTTGATTTGTGAGCTATGATAAATGGTCTGAGAAAGATGGTAGTAGGGCCAATTTGATATGTACAGTATTTCATATTGGCAAATTGCTTCAAGAAATTCCACCCTCTTTCCCAAAATGTCTTCAACATCCTTGGGAAAATACATACTATCATGAGCATAATATATTTGGTTGTCATTAACAATTGAAAATCCATTTCAAGACTGGGAAGCATCAACCACAGTTCTTATAGACAAAATAAGACCCCAAATCATTTTGCAGTATTGAGTATGATTTTTAGATGACAACAAATCATTCTTTATTTCAAAACTGGAGCTAAGCATTCATTTATCAGTCTATGTTCTATTAAAATTTAATTTGGGTTTTCTCAAGTTCAATCACATACCCATTCCAAAAAAATCTAAATGTGTACATAATAAAAAAAATTTGTTTTAACAAAAAAGGAAAAAATATATTTTCCTTTGTAAACAGTCTCGTTATCAAAAGGAAGAAAAATTATAGGGGTGTTATTTGATAGGCTTAATGTGGCACATGAGGAAAGGCACAAAGAGAAGTGGCTTGGAATTATTATATGATACAAGGGTAGTGAGAATCAGGGAGTAATTTTCAATTTTAAAATAGTATTACCAATTTAGATGTCTAAGATAAATGCTGGATAGACTAAAATGCACTGGCCAAGAATTTCTCACTTTATTATTGTTTTGTTACTCCTACTCTTGACAGAGGAACTACAGTTTATAGCTTAGGGCCAAAGGAGTACTGTCTCTACACTCACACTTTTTGCCACCCAGTCCCTGATCACCGTTAACCAGCTATGTGACATCAGGTAACCAACCTACTGAACTCAAGGGGGGCTTGGTATCCTCATCTGGAAACTGGGAGCACTTAATTCAACAACTTGTAAAGATGAAAAGAAATGAGCAACTAGCAAGTCCTCAATGAATTTCCATATTACTATGATATTATTATCATTATATTATGTTATTATTTTTATAACAGCTTTACTTTACATTCTCTTACCATGAAATTTCACTAAAATATGATAAAAATCAGGATAATCATAAAAATATGTACTTAGTTGTCATTACCAACGAGAGAACATAAATATTTACTATGATCCCATCTCATTTCTCAGACAGAATTAAGCAACCTCTAAATTTCAGTCTCTGCATATGACAAGACTATTTAGAAGTCAGTGCTCTAAAATTAGTTATAACAACAATGATATGTTTGATAAAACAAGAGAAAATAAAATATTGTACTTATTTATGTTCACTGCCCAAAATTATCTACTATCATTCCATGGTAAATTCAACCACTCTAAGAAAACTCCAAGCTAACCATTACTGACTAGTTGTCTGAGGAATAGCTGCTCTATGAATATGACAATTAAGGGCTCTATTCTCTGCTCTCAAGTTAAATGCATATGTTTCTATTTTTGCCACAAACAGGAGAAATCATAGGAAGCTCTATTTTAAAGATGCTGTATCTGCAACAGAATTGACAGTGTGACAGATGAACTGAGAATAGATGTTATCTAGTCAAGTTTCCAGTCACAGTTTTATATCAATGGATTTTAAATTTGCTTATATCATTAAAGCAAACAGGTATAAACCGAAGACAACGGAAAGAGATACAGGCTGTTTGGGCTCTTTGTATATGTCCAACTGATTCAGCTGCTTTGACTTCGTAACAAATATGCTAATTTTTAAACATTCTATTGGTTATATGGTCAAAGTATTTTAGCAAAGGCTACATTTGCAAGCACAAAAACATTTTGATTAAAGAGATACTTCATAAATCAATGAAAAGAAAAAACAACTAGTTTACAATAACAACACTTTTTTTTTTTTTGCGGTACGCGGGCCTCTCACCGCTGTGGCCTCTCCCACTGCGGAGCATAGGCTCCGGACGTGCATGCCCAGCGGCCATGGCTCACGGGCCCAGCCGCTCTGCAGCCCGTGGGATCCTCCCGGACCTGGGCACGAACCCGCATCCCCTGCATCGGCAGGCGGACTCTCAACCACTGCGCCACCAGGGAAGCCCACAACACATATTTTGACTAGATATTTATTTTCTAGATTAGATAACTTGCTCAAATCCTCTTTTTCAGTTGGCATACTGACAACCTTGGTGAAGCAGAATCATTCTGTTTAGAAGTTTTCTCCCAGAGGTGAACATGCCTGAAGACCTGATATTTACAGATCCTTTGTATTTGGAAATCCTTACCATTAACAAATATTAATTATGGTAGCTACAGACTATAAACACGTTAGCCTGGAGAGCAGTAATTTTTTAAAAATCACAACTTGTTTGCATCTAAGGAACCCAGATCAACAGCTCTAAGCCACTCTCTTACCTTGTTTTCAGTGTGTGCCAAATGAGTCATTTATTATTTCATTAATACCTTCCAAATGTAAAGGGCTTATACCTATTTTTTGAAATTAAAAAGCCACAGAGATCATCATTCATTCACTCATTCATTCATTTATTTATCTATCCAATAAAATATGAATAAGTTGAAGGACTACTAATATTTTATTTCTACATTGGAAGTTGCTATTCTTTTTTTAAACACGTGGAGATGTTTTCCTTATTAGATTCAATTAGAAGCATGAGATACATATTATCTTGCCCACTATGAACAGATTACTAATACTGTTAAAATTATCATACTACCTAAGGTAATCTATAGATTCAGTGCAATTCCTATCAAAATACCAATGGCATTTTTCACAGAACTAGAAAACATAATCTCAAAATTTGTATGGAAACCCAAAAGAGGCTGAACAGCCTAAAAAATCTTGAGAAGAACAGAGCTTGAGGAATTACTCTCCTTGACTTCAGACTATTATAAAAGCTACAGCAATCAAAACATTATGGCACTGGCACAAAAACAGACACATAGATAAATGGAACAGAATAGAGAGCCCAGAAATAAACCCAAACACTTACGGTCAATTAACCTATGACAAAGGAAGCAAGAATATACAATGGAGAAAAGACAGTCTCTTCAATAAGAGGTGCTGGGAAAACTGGACAGCTACATGTAAAAGAACAAGATTAGAACATTCTCTAATATCATATACAAAAATAAACTCAAAATGGATTAAAGACCTAAATGTAAGACCATAAAACTCCTAGAGGAAAACATAGGCAGAATATGCTTTGGCAGAAATCATAGCACTATATATTTTTTGGATCTGTCTCCTAAAGCAAAGGAAATAAAGCAAAAATAAACAAAAGGGACCTAATTAAACTTAAAAACTTTTGCAAAGCAAAGGAAACCACTGACAAAATGAAAAGACAACTAACTGAATGGGAGAAAATATTTGCAAATGATATGACCAATAAGGAGTTAATATCCAACATATATAAATAGTTCATACAACTCAACATCAGAAAACCAAATAACCTGATTAAAAAATGGACAAAAGAACTGAACAGACATTTTTCCAAAGAGGACATGCAGATGGCCAACAAACACATGCAAAGATGCTCAACATCGCTAATCATCAGAGAAATACAAATGAAAACCACAATGAGATATCAGCTCACACGGGTCAGAATGGCTATCATCCGAAAGAACACAAATAACAAATGTTGGCAAGGATGTGGAGAAAAGGGGACTTGCACACACTGTTGGTGGGAATGTAAATTAGTGCACCCAATGTGGAAAACAGCATGAAGGTTTCTCAAAAAATTAAAAATACAACTACCATATGACCCAGCAATTTCATTCTTGGGTACACATCCCCAAAACACCAAGAACACTAATTCGAAAAGATATAGACACCCCAATGTTCACAGCAGCATTATTTACATCTGCCAAGATATGGAAGCAACCAAAGGGTCCATCAACAGATGAATGGAAAAAGAAGATGTAGGGTGTGTGTGTGTGTGTGTGTGTGTGTGTGTGTGTGTGCGCGCGCGCGCACACAATGGAATACTACTGAGCCATTGAAAAGAATAAAGTTTTGTCATCTGCAGCAACATGGATGGACTTGGAGGGCATTATGCTAGGTGAAATAAGAGAGAGAAAGACAAACATTGTATGATATCACTTATATGAGAAAGCTAAAAAAATACAACAAACTAGTGAATATAACAAAAAAGAAGCAGACTTACAGATATAGAGAACAAACCAGTACTTACCAGTGGAGAGAGGGAAGGGGGGCAATTTAGAGGTAGAAGATTAAGAGGTACAGACTACTATGTACAAAATAAGCTACAATGATATATTGTATAACATAGGGAATATAGCCAACATTTTATAATAACTATAAATAGAGTATAACCTTTAAAAATTGTGAATCACTATACTGTACACCTGTAACATATAATATTGTATAAAAAATAAATTCTCTTCTATAAATAACCACTTTAACATCTACAGAACTCTTAAAGATTAATCTTTAGAAAAAATGTGTCCAGCGCTCATCTAGGGATTATGGATAAGACAGAACCACTGGAACAATATTTTGAAGTGACTGGAACAGAAGCTGCTAAGCAGGCATTTAGCAAATTTGTTGAATGAAGAAAAGACATTTGAAATTGTTATAAGCAAATGAATGGGTGTTCAGAGTTCTTCGTGAAGCATGCTCCTTGAGGGACCAAGAGAGGATTCATGCAGGTCCCTCAGGGGTTTCCAATGCTTCTACTGTAGTGTATTACTCCCCCTTTCTTCTCTTATTTATTTATTTATTAATTGATTCATTCAGCCAGTATTACTTAATACCTCTTCTCTGCCATGCTGTGAACTAGGCATTTGTGATTTAGGTTTGGGGTAGAAGGCCTTATGTTTCAGTATAAGTTCACTATGCTTTATCACACCTTAGTCTTTTAAGTCATGAACAGTAGAAAAGAGTAACAGTGAGGTGGTATAGAAAGAGCATAGATTTTTTTTTTTTTTTTTTTTTTTTTTTTTGGTGACGAGGGCCTCTCTCTTTTTTGGCCTGTC
>NW_006782803.1:0-23146 GCF_000442215.2 Lipotes vexillifer | reverse complement strand
TGAACCCGTGCCCCCTGCATCGGCAGGCGGACTCTCAACCACTGCGCCACCAGGGAAGCCCTAGAGCATAGATTTTAGAGCCACATCATGACCCTTCCATATAGTAGTTCTGTGGCTTATACAAACCACTTAAGAAATAGCCATGATGTCTATAAAATTTATAATCTAGAACCAGCATGTAAGACCTTAATACAAATACCCATAATTATTTAATAAAATGATAACCTCAGAAACATATTTTAGGTGAACATAGAAGATATTTAAAATTATTTGAAGATTTTAAAACCTCTTGAGAAAAATCTGAATCATAACCTTCAATTATTTCAGAGATGAATGATAACTACAAGGAAGAAACAACTAATTATCTGAACTAATTTAGATATTCTATTATATTTTTAAAACTATCTTTAAAACTTATAGCAAACATGAAAATGTTTGGTTTGCCTGCAATTTTCTTTTTGCCACAGAAAAAAACACATAATAGAGACCACAAACGCAATATATATGCAAATTTAAAATTAGCAGCCATCTTATATCCTATTATAAATGGAGTTTCAGAGAGGCTTTCCTTACAAAGATACTTATCATAGTCCAGAAACAATTAAAAATTAAGAAAAAATAAAAGGTACCATTTACTTTTCTCCCAACCTCTGTATTCCACACCCACGCACAGATACCAGAAAGAGCTTTAGTTTCCATACTTAGAAAAAGGATTATATTAAGAAGGATATGCTTATAAAATAATACTGCATTAAAAATTATTTGGGAGTCTATCGTACTAGAGCCCAAAATTAGAAAGAAATTTATATATTTAGATGGGCACTCTTTGCCTGCAAAAGACTTTATGAAGTGTGATCTGTATACCTGCCACGCAATCCCACCCTCACACTCTTGAGCCCACAGAGCAAGATCATTTTATGGCTCCATGCTTTTCACAGTCTATTCTCTCTGCCTCGTATGAATCCCCCTACTCCAATTCTTTTACCCCTTGTAAACTCCCACTCATCTTTGAAAGCACAGGTTGAACAATACTTGATGAAGCCTTTCCCGAAACCCTTCAGGAAGAATTCATGATTTTATCCTCTTTATGTCTAAGGACATCTGTTCACTAGAACAATAAGTATCACTTCTATTATGTTCCCTGAGAGCAAACTGGCTCTAAATTCCAAGTGCTCGCCATTGTTCCTGGCATATACTAAGTGTTCAATGAATATTTTTTGAATGAAGGACTTACTTTCTTGATTCCTCCTTAAAAAGTTTACAAGTATTTCTAGCTATACACATTGAGCAGCAAGCAGACATGGTATAGTTAAAAACTGACAGAATTATTATAGTTTAAATCTGGTTCTTAAATAACTATGAACATTAAAAGTCACAATTTTACATTTCTGCAGCCTAGCTAAATAATGCTGCTTCTCCTCTAATTAAGCCTGGATATGGTGACCACACTGGGAAGTTTAAAAAAGTTTTCTAAAATAAAGTGTCCACATTCCAGGCAGAGAAGGTGCCATTCTTGGGGACGTTCAAACACTTTCAGGAGCACTTGATTCACTAAACCATTTCAGTGAAAAATCAATAGTGTACACTTAATATCTGTTTTCACATTATTTAACGTAATTGTTGTGTTCAAAGGGGTTCTTTTAAAAAAATCTCATCTACCATTAACTTTGTCATGAGAGAACAAACAGATACAAAATATTAATTATCCTTCCCTGCTGTGAATGCATAATGCATTCTTATGTAAAGCAACAGTACCACAAATAGTATTATGATAATAAAAAACTAGTAATTCTATGTTGCAGACCAATGACTATGATCATATGCTATGGTAAAGTTGAGAACTTAATGTGTGTATCATGTAAGTTACTAGGTCAACTTGGTAAAGAGGCAAATAAATTCATATGTGAGATAATATAAAAATCTATTATCCCATTAGAGTTCCTTTAAAACATTAATAATGTTTTGTTAAGTTGCAAAAAGAATTCATAATATTGAAACCCCTATAGTTTCTTAATATAATTGTTTACTTTTACTGCTGATTAACACAAGATATCTACATAGACAACCCAAGTCAAAATAAATAAACTTATTTCACCTATTTTTCCTATAAATACTAAAGATACATGTACTATTTATAGAACATGTACATTTTTTCAAAGTACAAATCTGAAATATGAGAATTTTCCTCAAATGTCAAGACAATATATTTATTTTAATGTATATTCTTAAAAATAGCAATTTTCTATCATTTTTCCTGGGCCTGTTTTCAAATGAGAAATGACTCTCAAAGGAGAAATTGAAGTATGAATGATACACAGGACAACAGAAACCCATCAAAACTTTACTGATTAAAAAATTTTCTTATCTATTTCAGATGCGTTGGCAACAGGATTTTTCCCTTGGGAATTTATAATTGGTAAATTAGCCAAAGAAAAGAATGCTTCAAAAATTTCTTATCATGCAGTTGTTTGCTTTTGCTTCAAATAAACAAAACATCCAAAATTCATGCAGTACCAATAGGTTAAAATCTCCTAAAATCTTGCAAGTGAGGCACATATTGACATAATCTGCTATTTCCCTTAAAACAGAGACCTTTCCAAACACCGAATAAAATTTTAATCCCAGAGAATAAATGCCTTAAAAAACTATATCCAAAACAACAACTTTTAATTTATTGTATTTCTTGTTTCAACTAATTTTTAGAGCTCTTTAGAAAAAAAGTAGCAATGTGCATATATTAATATACACTTTAATTACTGCCTACATTTTCTAAAGAAACTGGCAACAACCAATTAATCAGTTGGTGTTTTAATGTGAGAGCGAAAATACACATATTATGATAGGGAAAAGCCATTTACTTAACCATGAAGTGAGACTGCCTAGGCCAATGTTCCTTGGAACTAAGAATGCCAAGTGGTGCTATGTGTAAAACTATGTGCAAAAAATTCTTTAGTCCAGTGAAGTTTGCGAAATGTCTGTTCAAAAAAGTTAAATAGGTAGTGAAGGAATTCCCAGAGCGGTTAATATGCTAATGTCCATTCTAAATCACATCATATGTCATAATAGGCAGAATTTTCCAGAATACTTAATAATAAAATCTTTTTTCCCCTTTTTTTTTTTTTGCAGAAAGAGGGGAACATTCCTGTCCATTGACTTCAACTAGGTCTTGATGTACCTTTTTTTGGTACACATACTCCTTAAGTGGCTTTGTAGCAATATATTCAGGGCCCTCAAACCAAACATTTTTTGGAGCTTTAATAGAATGACTCCTTTAGCTACTTTACCTTAGTTAGAAATTTACATTTCTCTTTTACATTTGGGGTTGTTTCATTTGTTTTCTAATTTTCCACTTTCAGAGAAAGAAGTACCAACCTGAACGCTTCAAGGTACTCAGTATCTCCCATGGGGGGATCAAGGCCACCTGTCCAGGCAATATTTATATTGTATCCTTCTCCAAGGCCTGTTCCAACCTAGGAAGAGAAAAACCACACCACAGTGGGTAGAGAAGAGCGCAGGGAAGAAGCAAGAACAGAGGAAAACAAACACGTGTGAGCTCTTGAAATAAACATCAAACAACATGTCAAATCAGCCCAACTTTGCTTGACAACCAGTGCTCTGGGTTATGCACTTGTTCTGCACTAGTTCCTGGTCCCGTGGGACAGTTCAGTAAATCTTGTGTAATTTAAAACACCAGCAAAGGACAAGAAAATTAGGGGTAATCATGCAATGCAATTACCTGAAAGATACAAATAAAAGTGGGGCTCTAAAGAAATAAACCGAACCTCATTTGGGGCTCCACTGCCAGGGAAAAAGTTCCCTTCATCATAGCGATGGAGTGAAATATACAGGATGCTGGGGTCAGCATAAAAGGCCTGCTGTGTACCATTTCCATGGTGAACATCCTACAGGGGGGAAAAAAAAAAAAACAGATGACAAATACAGTCGTGTCTCACTCTGTGTGGAGACAACTTTTCTAATTTCTAGTTCTCTGTCTTTCTACCCCACCCTCCTTCTCATTTGCTGTCTTGTATGTCCCTCTTTCTTTCTCCTGTTCAGCTTGCTTCCACACCACCCCCTTTACTTCCTGAACTTTCAGGCAAATTACCCTTTAATGCACTCATTTTTTAAACTGGCTTCTAAAAATCAGGAAACCACAGCAAACATGCCCTGGAGACTCCAGATGAGCAGTCATTGAGAAAGCCCAGTCCTTTGGTACAATTAGATATTTATACACCGGCCCTTTGTACTCTTTGCTTCAGTGATGGAATCTCACATCCTGTTTTATGGAGGAATTTTATGACTTATTAACTGCCAACAGTTCATAACCCCTTAGGCTTAATTAACTAGCCTCATTGGCCTCTGAAGAAAGACTAATGTTTAAACTACAAACTAGTATTCTGCAGAAGGATCTATGGCTTACAGAGCATTTTCGCAATTCTTGACAGAACACTAAACATACGTGTATGCATTGATTTGCCAAGTCCCACCATTAAGGTCAAAGGCTTTGCAACCAGCTGAGTAAATTGGCTTTCTTGAAGCGTTCAATTCAGTTAGCAGTCCCTCAGCAGTTAGAATGACTTCAAAAGAGATGCCAGATGCAAAAAGGACTTCATACTTTATTTTGGTAAAATCGTGAAGGCAAGAGTCAAAGACACAGGAGCGTGAGTTCATTACCTATTAAATCATTTGGGCCAAAGCAGAAAGATGGCATGGGCCTTTATGCAATCTTGTCCAATCTGCCTAAGTTTAATATTATATTATGGCTCTCTTCCCAGCCTCCTCCTTCCTATTTTTTCTTTCTCCACACCACTCCCCCTTCCCACAGGAAAAAAAAAGGGGCCTGTTTCATTAAAATGAAAGAAAAAAAATTCTTAGGACATTTGTATTTGATAATGATTCAAGACTTAATAGTTCTTTTTTTCTAATTGTTTTATGATATAAACATGCTGGAATTGATAAAAGATATAGGAAAAATAAAACCAATAGCATTTTTAAAAACGTCCTTACTAAAAGACCCCAAGTGTCAAGAGTCTCAGTTAATATGGTTCCTAATAGCTTCTGAACAAGATAAAATAAATGACTCATAAAAGTGAATAACCTATATATTTGTATTTAATATAATATTACTGCTACATGTGTAACATTTATAGTTTCAGCTTCTGTTATAAAAAAAAGTATTGGTCACTTGTAACTACTTACTTACACTGTACTTTATTTTATATCAGGAAGAATCACACTATTTTCAACAATGATTCCTACAATTTTTGCGTCAGGTACCATATTAAACATCTTGCATAGATTATTTAACATTTATATGCGGTATATGATATTATCGCTGATTTAAAAGGTAAGTAGACTGAGACTTGGAGAGCTTCAGTTATTTTTCAAGACAGGGTCTTGAATCCACTTCTCACTCCAAAGGCCAAACTCATAACCATTATGCTGTTAACTTACACTTACATTCATTATCTCTTTGATCTTCTTAGAAAACCTATGAAGTGAGACTGGTGGTCATTATTGCTCCTTATTGAGGTTTATATAACTTGTCTCCACTTCAACCTCCAGCCAGAACTCCCTCACTAGACACTTCGAAAACCTCCTTTTGGTGGGTTCTAAAAGCAGTGAGCTTGCTATCCACAGTGTAGACATACACTAATCTTCCCCCCTTTTACATAGTACACATACCCAAAATCAATTAAGGAATCATAAAATATTTGGAAAGAAAGGCATCTTTCCAGAAACTTGTACTGACTAAAGGCATACACACATATCAGGAAAAAAAAATAGTTTACTGGAAAATATATATAGTAATTCTTGGATTTCTGACCGTTTAAAGGAAAGGAAGGAGGAAATAGCAAAACTTGTCCTTTATGAGAACAAAAATGATACAATTTAATCCACAATGTCTTGAATTTGCTACTGGATACCTAGAGGATGGACAAACAAAATATTTTGAAAAATAACAGTGATAGAATGTTTGCATTGCTACTACAGGATAGAATTTTTAGTCAGCGTTGTAAGAAAAATTTTTCACTGGGCCTAGATACATCCACAGTTTGAAAACCAAAAAACTATTGCCTTGATGTTGTAAAGGTTTATGTAAGAAGGTCAAATAAAAGATAATTTGTCTTAGATATAAAATAATATGTTCTTCAAAAATGTGTTGGGTGCTTATTGTTGCACAAATTTCAGAATAAGAAATATACTCTTGCCCACAGCACAGTAAGGTTTCAACAGATATTATTTATTAAAATTCACAAACCCATTCTAAAAATACTTGGATAATTCTTGATTCCATATTTATATTCACAAAGCATTTAGAGATAAAGGTAAGTCCAAATGTGCCTTTTGTTTTGGGCAACAACTTATAATTTTGAGAGTATTTTTCCAGTTTCTCTGAAAATATAAATACAAACTACTTACTGGTCAGATATGATCTGAGGATTTTTTCTCCACAGGAACAAATATATACTATATCAATATAAGACAATTATTGGTGATTATGAGGACTTACTATAGTAAGGAAATGAACCAAATCATCAACAGCCTCAAAATAGATCTTGTATCTAAGATTTGCTGGGAAATACTGAAAAATAATTTCGCTATTTTACTGGTTAACGATATACTGTGAAAATTTATTCTATACAAGGATTTAGAGCCAACATGTTTTCACTACAATGTTAAAATAGCTCTGAATAAATTATATATTCTATCAACTAATGTTATCACTTATAATTATTTAGTACGGGCACTTGCAACAATCCTTTGGTCAAGTTTGGTGCTTGACCAAAAATGGAACTGCCTAAAATCTATGGACATTTGAAGTGTCTTTTTTTTTTTTTTTTTTAATGAAAATAGCCTAAAATATATTATTTTCGACTGAAAGTCACATTACATAAAAGCTACCTGAGTCATTCAGGCAAATCCTACTTCTAGGACAGGTTCACGCCCTGAACACAACGGCCAGTCTCTTGCAAGCTGAAAAGCAAGTGCACCTGCTCTCTTTTCTCACCAATCTGCGTATCTTTGGAATCTTCCCCAGAAGAAGAACTGGAATGAATAAGCTCCACAGATCAACTAGAATCATTCCTGCCTAAAATACTCAACGCCTCTGATATTTGGCTGTGGCTTCAAATAGGGGGTGAATTAGAGCTCTCTGTTACTAGGCATCTAAAAAAATGTGGAATCTAGCTGCTCAAACAATGGAGTAGCTCTGCCTTCTGTTGGCCTAGGAATTGATGGAGCTGGTTCATACCATTTAGCTAAAGTTAGTGACTTTGTATATGCAGGAATGAAGTTCTTCTGCCACTGAAGAACCTTCACTTTTCCTCTGCTAACTTGCAGAACAGACCTGTCAGCCAGGGAGAACGGATGTCTCAGCGCCACGTGGCACTTTAAAACTTCCTTCTCGGCAGCTGGAAGAAACAGGGGAATTTCCTCAAAGTATCCCTGCAGCTGCAGAATTTGGAAGACTTGAAAGTAAGAATATGAGGGCTGGTGGTGATCTCAGAGGCAACCCTTTGGACAGAACTTCATACGTTTAGAGAATATAAAACAAAAACTTCTCTTTTACTATAGCCTGTTGGGAAATCAGTATCCTTTACGTGGGATAATGGAGCAAATTCATAATCAAAGGCCAGTAAGCTTACAGGACACTCCTTATAGCTACCAAGCAACTTAATTTATAAATCATATCAAATTACATCCAACAATCTTTTATTCTTATATTCATGTACAAAAACAAAACCTTACACACAAACCCTCTGAGGTACAAAATATTCATCTATCACAAGCCAGGCATTTTAGCCTTCAAGTCTCTTGTACAATTCATTGCTTTAGAGTTTGGATGTCACAAATGTGGTTTTAAAGAGCCTCTTAACAGTTATTATCTTCATAGTAGAGAGATTCCTCAGAAAGTAATACTAAAAAATTCTTAAGGATAGGGTGACAGTTTAACAATCTCCTTCCTGAATAATTGTGACAAATTTAGAAAGCATAGAAAAATTTTCCCACAATCCTTGGTCTTCGTCTGCTACCTTTCTTCAAGTTTTTCGCTTATCTTTCGAGCAAAACTTAAGAGTTCTAGAAACATATTAAATATTTTTTAAATTTACCATCTTATAAATCATGCAAGCCAATGATTATTAATTATTTAAAACGTCATTTTGTATATACATGGGAAAATAGGTACTGATGTCCTCATTTTTGTAAAATTTTAAGACCTTGCTGCTGTAGTATATCTAGGCCTTCAACACATTTCTTTAATGTTGAACTACGACCTATACTGAAACTTAAGCATGTTTGGAAAATACATGGGAAGTTGGGTTTCAATACTCTCAGCACCAAAGAACTTGCAGAAAGGCTACACTACAGGATGTGGAAAATAACCATTCCTACCAAACAGTACAAATGGTTATCAGTCTTTCATTCCTTTTATCTTCATTTTAACTTGACTAAGTATTTCTTCACATGGCTTGGTTTGTGCTCTCTCGACCCTTTGGTGTGCCTGCTTAACTGAATCGGAGGGCAGGACAGGGAGGCCACGACTTCCCAATAAGATTTAATTATGAGTGCAGATATGAACAAGATTTAGACTATTAAGCTTTGCACTTCAAAAAAAACTTTTAACATATTTTGCCTTTAAATCTTTTATCACCTGCAAAAATTAATTAAGTGCAGATGTAGCAGGTTAGCTTTGGATGCCAGGGTTCATTTCCTGTCTATGCTTTGTCAGACAACCTATTACACCTCCTCGTGAACTGGAGGCAAACCAAAAACGGGGCTCATAAATCACCAGTCAGCTCTCTTTCACCCTTTCCTGGGTTGGTCCTTTTGTATGGGGCAGATCTCCAGCTCATTATTCACAAATATACTATAGACAACCTGCCAAGTGTCATCTGCATTTAAACAAACCATTTGTTAAACTAATTATAACTCCATTGTGTAAGAATGCATCATGTTAAAATGCAAGACTAATCTAATGCCTCTGACTTTTAATCACTCAGGGTTCCTGCCGGGAGTCATCCCAAACTGGCATACATGATCTGAGATCTTTTCAGAAAAAATGACATGCTGACTTGTTTTAATAATACCACTGTTGCACAACAAGCAATATGATTGCTAACCAGGGGAAGTGGCCAATTGGTTACCAAAGCAACAGCATTCTTTCCAGCACATCTGACTATTTAAAGTCTATATTCTGCAGGGAAAAGTAAATTCAGGTTCTGTTGGGTTATTTTAACTGTGGAAGTATCAATTCATTTAAGCATCATAAAAGTTGCCCTGATCTGCGCCTTCTTCTCATTAAATTGCAGTTAACACCATGAAAGTGAAACGTGAATGTTTATGGTTTCAGAACTACAATCCTGAATTTAATGAGTTTCCACATTCAAAGGAAACACACCCTTCAGTTGTTTGCAAGTGCGAAAAGCAAGGCAACCTAAAAGAGAAATACAAATACACTCCCTTTTATCTAGAGTCACTGAAAATGCAGCTCTGGCCAGGAATACATACCAGATCTACAATCAATATCTTGCTTATATTTAGTTGGTCTCTCAAGTATTTGGCGGTAATTGCAACTGAATTAAAAAAGCAGAACCCCCTGCGGAATAGAGAAGAACAGAGAAATAAGAAAGCAAATCAGCCAGGAAAACCATTATAAATAATGTTCAGAGCATTTTTTAAAATGCTATATGATCTCTGAAGCCATAAATCTGCTTCTGGGAGTACCTCGCAAGATTTCTCAGTCCATCTGCTAACAATTAGAGGCTTCAGAGACATGCACGGGGCAGGTGACCGCCAGGAACCGTGGCGCTTGGAGATGGGCAACAGTCCCTGGTACTTACATGGCTGTGGATTCTTCAGCGTGATGGCCTGGGGGCCTCACAACAGCAAATCCATTCTGTAAGAACAAGACAGATTTTCATTGATCAGATAGGAGAGGATTGCTTGGATCTCCATGTACTACAGAGCATCAGGCACACACAAAAAGACTGAAATCTGTAAGAGGCTTCAGAGCTTGTTTTCTTGCCCCCATTACCATTTCACAGAATGAACAGAAACAATACATATGATCACATTTTCTCAGATCATGTCTCAAAAAGAAGGCTCCCACAGAGCCAGGGGAAGAACGGGGATTTGGGAGTTGTACCTAGCTGGCAAATGTGTACATCAGCTGTTACACTAGCATGATTCATTTTCAAGAACAACTTCTCATTTTATGACACCAACATCCTAGAGAGGGAGAACAAATTCATTTTCGGTGCAGGTTTGGGTCAAAGTTCGGAAAGACCATGGAGTATCCAAAGTGAAAATTCTTTAGCTGGATTTCCTCAATGATAATTTCCACTCCAACGTCAGCAAAATGATAAATTTACACTCACACACTCACATACACACAAAAGAAACCCCAGAAAGGTGAAAAAGAGAACAATGGAAAGCCCATATTTCTTCCAGTCTATAAATTTAGCTTGGATGACTGCCAAGACTTGCAACTTTATTGGATTCCCTAAGTCAATTTCTAGCCCACGTTCTGGAATTTTATAAAGAATTCCAGGGCTGAGTAGCAATCAGATCTATCCATGATCAAGGAATGCCTTAACCTCCAGATTAGTTGGAATGCATCACGGAAAGCTGAAGTAACTCCAGCATGAAGGCAGGGAACTATAAATCCTTGCAAAGCCAGCATGCTCAGAAAAGCTGGGCTGCTTGACGTGAAAAAAGAAATCATTTATCAGATGGCTCACACCACCTTTCACTTAACTATGATACAAGTAACATGCTCAGGACAGAATGTTTCTTTAATATACAATCCTAAAACTTTTGAAATAATTTTAATATACCCCAGGGATATTTTTTCCCAGATCTTACTACAAGCATAAAGATAGTCTCAAGAAAAATAACCTATTCCCAAAGGCTGTAAATATACATAAATTTTTCTAGAACATAATGGTAATTAACACACAATGAGTTAATTTGCTATATATTTTGATGGGCATATACATAATGATAATCCCAGAAGCAAATTAGAAGTCAATAACACAATACCAATTACAAATCTAGGAATAATGATAAACATACTCCCTATGCTTGTTCTCAAGCAAGTTACTATCTCTGTGGCTATAAAAGATTAATATAAAAGAAACTATTAATGAACAACACAAGACAGTAGAGAGTGCAATTTTAAGATTGTGGAGTGAAACTCTAGAGTGCTACATGACTTCTGAGAATGGAGAATTCTGTAAAGATTAGATATGTGCGATATGTTTTACTGCGAAAACAGTAGTTAGGGTGAAAATAACAACCAATATAATACAAAGCAAGATAATTAGCATGTAACAAAATTTTACAATTAGATTAACAATACTAATGATCTTTTATAATTCAATTAAAAATACTATGTTTTGTGTATTAAAGGGAATGACTAGACAATACAAAGGAGAAAACATCCAGTAATCAATAACTATAAGAAAAAATATTCACCTTAATTAGTAATCAAATACAAGCAGATGAAAATCCCAATGGGAAGCCATTTTTCCACTTAGGACATTAAAACTTTAAAAAATATTCCATGCTGACAATGGAGGGGTGCCTATATACTGATAAATGATGTATGCAGGAGGATAATTTATTATAGTCTTTCTGGAAAATAATCTACCTCTATACATTTAGAGCCTTTATAAAACATTTACCCTTTGAACTAGTAATCTACTTAAAAGATTTTTGCTCTAAAGGTGTTATTAATTGTGTAGACAGGTATTTATGTAAAAGATAATGTTTTATTTACAATAGGAAAAATGGGAATTATCTAAGTTGGTTAATATTAGGAGAATGGTTAAATGAAATATGGTACATCTATACCACAGAATATTAGAGAGCCATTAAAATTTTGTTATAAATATTTAGTGGAACAGTAAAGACTTAGCAATTTACAAGTACTGGTGTTGAAAATAATACATACAGCATGATATATCTGAGTGACAGTATTACGTGGATTATATTTAATTTATAATTTCAAGTATTTTCCAAATGGTTTTACAAAAAACGTCAATTATTTCAGAATGAAAAAATACTATAAAACAAAGAGAAAGTTGAGAGGTAAATTTTAAAGGGTCTTACAAGAAGAGTTGTGTTCATAAAGGTGAAAAAGGACTTAAATGGTATTCTGGGCAGGGGGAAAAGCATAAACATGGCTCAGAGAAAAAGGGTTTTAGAAAGTATTATGTACAGAAAATGAACCTGAATAGAGCTCATGTTCATGTTAAGGGAAAAAAAATGGAAGTGGAATCATACAGGTAACTAGCTAGATTATAGAAGACAAAAAGCCAAGCAGAATTTAATTCCATCTTCTTCTTTTCTCTTTTGGCCAAATTCCTTGAACAAAAAGTCTGCCTTTCACTTTACAGTTGTCTTCAGTCACCTCTACCACTTTGCTCAACTACGTGATTTTAGATCGAAAATTATCTTCTTTCCAATAACAAATATTTTCTTAGTTATCATGATCCACCCAAACTTTCCAATGTGTTCTCAGGAATGGCAAACTCCCCTACATTTTCCAAGTCTTTTCTGAGGGGCCCCCGCCTTTCATTAGTTGAAACCTGGCAAGGCTGCTTCTCCCATAATATGCTCAGGTGGTAGCTATTTCCTCTCTCACATCTCACCAACCTGCCTGCAGCAGAAGATGGAGCTTGTGTTCTCCTTTCTCATGGCTGCTTTGAGACCATGAAGCCCACTGCACCAATGCTCCACAACACTTTCTTGTAAAACAGGATTAGATCACCCAGAAAGAGAGAAGACAGAACACAATTAAGATGACTGAGTCCTGGGGTAGTCCAGCTCTCTTTCCCTCCTGTTGGACTAGAGGAGTTGTTAGTCCTGCTAGAATCTATCACCTGCGGTTAGGATACCATCCCCTCCTACTTTTCCACTATCATTTATGTTTTCCTCACTAACATATTAAATTCATATTAAAATCCCCAATTATATACATTTCATCAAGATTTAAATAGGCTCAAGTTCCTGCCATCTTAAAAATAAAATTATATATATGTTAACTAAGACAATACAAATACACACACCCACACTATATATATACATATATATATACATATATATATGTATATATATATATGTATATATATATATATCCATCCTTACTTTGATTGACCCTTCTAACCGCCACATGTCTTTTCTTCCCCTTTAAAACTCTTGAAAACGTGGTCTGACCTGCTTTCTCTTTTTGCCTTTTCCTCACCTCTGCCTCAGTCACCTATCTCTAACTTATCTTCCACCTCCATTAGTCCATTAATGAAGCTTTTACTAAGGTCACCAATAGCCTCCACGTCATTAAATCTAATGAGATTTTTATGCTCTCAGGCTACTTGGTCTCATTAGCTTTCAACACTACTGGCTACACCTTCCTTTTTAAAAGATTCTCTTCTGTGACTTCATACTCTCCTGGTTTCTTTATCTCTCTTTCAACTTCCTAATCAGTCTCCCTTAAGGCTCATACTCCTCAATCTGCTCATTAAATACTGAAGTTACTCAAGGCCCAGTCTTAGGCTTCTCCTCTCCTCTTTCTATACTTACTTCGTAGGCAATGGCACAACTCTCACGGAATTCAATTACTACCCATCATCAGATACTTCACAGATTTTTATTTCCAGGATGAACCCTGCTCTGAGCACCAAAATACCAGCCCACTTCCTTGATATCTTCGCTGGGATATACCAAAGTCACTTCAAATTCAGAATATCCAAGATCAAACTCCTGATCTTCTCGCAGCCTTCCCTAACTTACCAATGATACCATGATTCATCCAGTAGCTCAAGTCAGGGACCAGTGAGTTATCCTTAATGGCTCCTTCTCCCTATTGTTCTTCTATCTCATTTTAATTCATGACCAATTCCTGTTGATTTTGCTTTTAAATATCATTCAAACCTATGTACTTATATCTATATCCATTCCTTGAGTATTTTGCCTTTGGAATTTCTGCCTTTGTCTCCATCACTCAGTTAAATTTCTTAGCGATTTCAATAACCACACAGAATATCTATTCAATATCATGATTTCTTAGTTCTCTGACTCCTTGCCTTCCATAAATTTGTCTTCTATTTACAGCCATACTCCTACACCTTGCCATTACCGATAAATAACGACATCTCCTCCAAAATCTCAATGTCAAATATCCTACTCTCCTACTCTCCTATTTTCCAGTTGAGGCTTCAGCAGCACTGGACTTCCAATTCTTTGACGTTACTTAACTTTAAAACAAATTTTTTTTTTTATGTGGACCATTTTTAAAGTCTTTATTGAATTTGTTACAAGATTGCTTCTGTTTTCTGTTTTGGTGTTCTGGCCACGAGGCATGTAGGATCTTAGCTCCCCAACCAGGGATGGAACCCGCACCTCCTGCATTGGAAGGTGAAGTCTTAAGCACTGGACTGCCAGAGAAGTACTGACCTTACTTAACTTTTGATGTGCATCATTCAATCCCTAACACCATGTTCCCTTCCCTCCTTATCTGACTTAGACTTCACAGTCCATTATTATATTTACTTCCTTGCATATATTTTTAGACAACTTGTCCTTTTTTCCCTCCAACATACTCCCCTGGTGTATTGGTCTGCTAGGCTCCCAAAATAAAATACCACAGGCTGGGTGCCTTAAACAACATAAGTTTATTTCTCTTAGTTCTGGGGGCTGGAAGTTGAGATTAAGGTTTGGCAGGGTTCAGTTTCTGTTGAGAGCTTTCTTCCTGGCTTGCAAATCCATCTCCTTTGTCCCTGGAGTCCTCACTCAACGCCATTCTCTGAGTGCATGTATACAAGCACAGAGAGAACTATGGTGTCTCTTCCACTTCTTATAAGAACACCAACCCTATTGCATTAAGGTCCCACCCTCATGAAATCATGCAACCTTTATCATTCTCTCACAGACCCTTTCTCTAAATTTGGTCACATGGGGAGTTAGGGCTTCAACATATAAATCTTGGGGGACACAAATATTCAGTCCACAACATACTTTTAGTCACTTTGTCCTTTTCTTTCTTCAACATACTCCCCTGGTAAAACTGTAACTCTGATTAAACACAACTTGCATCTGCTCTGTTCCTACACCTAAGCATATATAAAACCCACACGCCTGGTCTTCCTTTAAATTCACGATTAGAACCCTCAGTAGGCTCTTCATGATGCCTACCAATCATACTATATTCCTTAGTCGATTAACTCTCCAAGCCTTTCGTATGGTATTTCTACCTTCTTCTCTTTCTTCAAATCTCCACTAACCCCTACTCACCCTTTACCCTTTGTGATGACTTTGCTTCTGATTTCACTTATAAAATGGAAGCAATTAGAATAAAATTTCCTCATCCTTCCATAATAAACTCTAACCATTTACTAGTCCCCAATAAGATCTAAGGGCAATTAATTTTCCTGTGCTGCTTCTCTTACCTATTCAAAGACATAGTACCTATATTTTCCCCTTCTCTCTACAATATCATTTATTATTTCATCTGTTAGATTATTGCCACCACAGTAAAAACATATTTATTTTTCCTCTTAATATAAACAAAAACAAAATGACAAATGAGTATTATATTATAATGTTATAATGTAATACATAACACAAAAATAATATAATGCAAATAATATGATAGATAATAAACTCCAATATTTGATATTCATTTAATCCAAAAATATCTGAGGGCAGATAATATTATTATTCCTATATCACAAATGAGGAAACAAAGTCACAGAAAGACTAAAGAACTTGCTTTAGGTTCATGTCTAGCAAGTGACAGCTGGGATTCCATCTCACACACTCTGACACCTAAGAACAAGCATTTAAGACCAACCACATTGCACAAATGATCTGGCCTCTGCCCACTTTTTTTTTTTTTTTGCATTTTTAAAATTTATTTTTTAACATCTTTATTGGAGTATAATTGCTTTACAATGTTGTGTTAGTTTCTGCTGTACAACAAAGTGAATCAGCTATATTTATACACATATCCCCATATCGCCTCCCTCTTACATCTCCGCCAACCCTCCCTATCCAACCTCTCCACAAAGCACCGAGCTGATCTCCCTGTGCTATGCAGCTGCTTCTCACTAGCTAGCTATTTTACATTTGGTAGTGCATATATGCCAATGCTACTCTTTCACTTCTTCCCAGTTTACACCTCCCCCTCCCAGTGTCCTCAAGTCCATTCTCTACATCTGTGTCTTTATTCCTGTCCTGGCCCTAGGTTCATCAGAAGCAGTTTCTGTTTTTTTTTTTTTTTTAGATTCCATATATATGAGTTAGCATACAGTATTTGTTTTTCTCTTTCTGACTTACATCACTCTGTATGACACACTCTAGGTCCATCAACCTCACTACAAATAACTCAATTCCGTTTCCTTTTATGGCTGAGTAACATTCCACTGTATATATGTGTCACAACTTCTTTATCCATTCATGTGTCCATGGACACCTAGGTTGCTTCCATGCCCTGGCTATTGTAAATAGGGCTGCAATGAACATTGTGGTACATGACTATTTTGAATTATGGTTTTCTCAGGATATATACCCATCAGTGGGATTGCTGAGTCATATGGTAGGTCTATTTTTAGGTTTTTAAGGAACCTCCATACTGTTCTCTGTAGTGACTGTATCAATTTACATTCCCACCAACAGTGCAAGAGGGTTCCCTTTTCTCCACACCCACTTCAGCATTTATTGCTTGTAGATTTTTTTGATGATGGCCATTCTGACCGGTGTGAGGTGATACCTCATTGTACTTTTGATTTGCATTTCTCTAATGATTAGTGATGTTGAGTATCCTTTCATGTGTTTGTTGGCAATCTGTATATCTTCTTTCGAGAAAGGTCAATTTAGATCTTCTGTCCATTTTTTGATTTGGTTGTTTTTTTGATATTGAGCTGCATGAGCTGTTTATATACTTTGCAGATTAATCACTTGTCAGTTGCTTCATTTGCAAATCTTTTCTCCCATTCTGAAGGTTGTCTTTTCATCTTGTTTATGGCTTTCTTTGCTGTGCAAAAGCTTTTAAGTTTCATTAGGTCCCATTTGTTTATTTTTGTTTTTATTTCCATTTCTCTAGGAGGTAGGTCAAAAAGGATCTTGCTGTGATTTATGTCAAAGAGTGTTCTGTCTATGTTTTCCTCTAAGAGTTTTAGAGTGCCTGGCCTCGCATTTAGGTCTTTATCCATTTTGAGTTTATTTTTGTGTATGGTGTTCTAATTTCATCCTTTTACATGTAGCTGTCCAGTTTTCCCGGCACCACTTATTGAAGAGGCTGTCTTTTCTCCGTTGTATATTCTTATCTCCTTTATCAAAGATAAGGTGATCACAGGTGCATGGGTTTATCTCTGGGCTTTCCATCCTATTCCACTGATCTATATATCTGTTTTTGTGCCAGTACCATACTGTCTTGATTATTGTAGCTTTGTAGTACAGTCTGAAATCAGGGAGCCTGATTCGTCCAGCTCCATTTTTCTTTCTCAAGATTGCTTTGGCTATTCGGGGTCTTCTGTGTTTCCATACAAAAATTGTGGAATTTTTTCTATTTCTGTGAAAAATGCCAGTGGTAGTTTGATAGGGATTGCATTGAATCTGTAGATTGCTTTGGGTAGTATAGTCATTTTCACAATGTAGATTCTTCCAATCCAAGAACATGGTAAATCTCTCCATCTGTTTGTATCATCTTTAATTTCTGTCATCAGTGTCTTACAGTTTTCTGCATATATGTCTTCTGTCTCCTTAGGTAGGTTTATTCCTAGGTATTCTTTGTGTTGCAATGGTAAATGGGACTGTTTCCTTAATTTCTCTTTCAGATTTTTCATCATTAGTGTATAGGAATGAAAGAGATTTCTGTGCATTAATTTTCTATCCTGCTACTCTACCAAATTCATTTGTTAGCTCTGGTAGTGTTCTGATAGCATCTTTAAGATTCTCTATGTATAGTATCATGTCATCTGCAAACAGTGACAGCTTTACTTCTTTTCCAATTTGACTTCCTTTTATATCTCTTTTTCTTCTCTCATTGCTGTGGCTAAAACTTCCAAAACTCTGTGGAATAACATCAGTGAGAATGGGTAACCTTGTCTTGTTCCTGATCTTAGTGGAAAAGGTTTAAGTTTTTCACCACTGAGAATGATGTTGGCTGTGGGTTTGTCGTACATGGCCTTTATTATGTTGAGGTAAGTTCCCTCGATGCCTACTTTCTAAATAGTTTTTATCATAAATGGGTGTTGAATTTTGTCATTTCTGCATCTATTCAGATTATCATAAGGTTTTACCCTTCAGTTTGTTAATATGGTGTATCACATTGATTGATTTGCGTATGTTGAAGAATCCTTGCATTCCTGGGATAAACCCCACATGACCATGGTGTATGATCCTTTTAATGTGCTGTTGGACTTTCTTTGCTAGTAATTTGTTGAGGATTTTGCATCTATGTTCATCAGTGAAATTTGTCTATAGTTTTCTTTTTTTGTGACATATTTGTCTGGTTTTGGTATCAGGGTGATGGTGGTCTCGTAGAATGAGTTTGGGAGTGTTCCACCCTCTGCTATATTTTGGAAGAGTTTGAGAAGGATGAGTGTTAGCTCTTCTCTAAATGTTTGATAGAATTCGCCTGTGAAGCCCTCTGGAGCTGGGCTTTTGTTTGTTGGAAGATTTTTAATCACAGTCTCAATTTCAGTGCTTGTGATTGGTGTGTTTATATTTTCTATTTCTTCCTGGTTCAGTCTCGGAAGGTTGTGCTTTTCTAACAATTGGTCCATTTCTTCCTGGTTGTCCATCTTATTGGCATAGAGTTGCTTGTAGTAATTCCACATGATTCTTTGTATTTCTGCAGGGTCATTTTTTACCTCTCCTTTTTCATTTCTAATTCTGTTGATTTGAATCTTCTACCTTTTTTTCTTGATGAGTCTGGCTAACGGTTTATCAAGTTTATCTTCTCAAAGAATCAGCTTTTAGTTTTACTGATCTTTGCTATTGTTTCTTTCATTTCTTTTTCATTTATTTCTGATCTGATTTTTATGATTTCTTTCCTTCTGCTAACTTTGGGGTTTTTTTGTTCTTCTTTCTCTAATTGCTTTAGGTGTAAGGTTAGGTTGTTTATTTGAGATGTTTCTTGTTTCTTGAGGTGGGATTGTATTGGTTTAAACTTCTGTCTTAGAACTGCTTTTGCTGCATCCCATAGGTTTTAGGTCATCGTGTTTTCACTGTCATTTGTTTCTAGGTATTTTTTGATTTCCTCCTTGATTTCCTCAGTGATCTCTTGGTTAATTAGTAGGGTACTGTTTAGTTTCCATGTGTTTGTATTTTTTACAGATTTTTCCCCTCTAATTGATATCTTGTCTCATAGTGTTGTGGTCGGAAAAGATATTCGATATGATTTCAATTTTCTTAAATTGACCAAGGCTTGATTTGTGACCCAGGATATGATCTACCCTGGAGAATGTTCCACAAGCACTTGAGAAGAAAGTGTATTCTGTTGTTTTTGGATGGAATGTCCTATAAATATCAATTAAGTCCAACTTGCTTAATATATCATTTGAAGCTTGTGTTTCATTATTTATTTTCATTCTGGATGATTTGTCCATTGTCAAAAGTGAGGTTTCCCCTACTATGATTGTGTCACTGTCAATTTTCCCTTTTATGGCTGTTAGCATTTGCTTTATGTATTGAGGTACTCCTATGTTGGATGCATAAATATTTACAATTGTTTTATCTTCTTCTTGGATTGATCCATTGATCACTGGGTAGTATCCTTCTTTGTCTCTTGTAATAATCTTTATTTTAAAGTCTATTTTGTCTGATATGAGAATTGCTATCCAGCTTTCTTTTGATTTCATTTGCATGGAATATCTTTTTTCATCCCCTCACTTTCAGTCTGTTTATGTGTCTCTAGGCCTGAAGTGGGTCTCTTGTAGACAGCATATATATGGACCTTGTTTTTGTATCCATTCAGCCAGTCTATGTCTTTTGGTTGGAGCATTTAATCCATTTACATGTAAGGGAATTATCAATATGTATGTTCCTATTATCATTTTCTTAATTGTCTTGGATTTGTTTTTGTAGGTCTTTTCCTTCTCTTGTGTTTCCTGCCTAGAGAAGCTCCTTTAGCATTTGTTGTAAAGCTGGTTTGGTGGTGCTAAATTCCCTTAAGTTTTGCTTGTCTGTAAAGGTTTTAATTACTTGGTTGAATCTGAAAGAGATCCTTGCTGGGTAGAGTAATATTGGCTGTAGGGTTTTCCCTTTCATCACTTTAAATATGTCCTGCTACTCCCTTCTGGCTTGCAGAGTTTCTGGTGAAAGATCAGCTGCTATCCTTATGGGGATTCCCTTGTATGTTATTTGTTGCTTTTCCCTTGATGCTTTTAATATTTTTTCTTTGTATTTAATTTTTGATAGTTTGATTAATATGTGTCTTGCAGTATTTCTCCTTGGATTTATCCTGTATGGGACTCTCTGCCCTTCCTGGACTTGACTGACTATTTCCTTTTCCATATTAGGGACGTTTTCAACTATAATCTCTTCAAATATTTTCTCAGACCCTTTTTTTTCTCTTCTTCTTCTGGAACCCCTATAATTCAAATGTTGCTGTGTTTAATGTGGTCCCTGAGGTCTCTGAGACTGTCCTCAATTCTTTTCATTCTTTTTTCTTTATTCTTCTCTGTGGTAATTATTTCCACTATTTTATCTTCCAGGTCACTTATCCCTTCTTCTGCATCAGTTATTCTGCTATTAATTCCTTCTAGAAAATTTTTAATTTCATTTATTGTGTGGTTCATCATTGTTTGCTCTTTAGTTCTTCTAGGTCCTTGTTAAACGTTTCTTGTATTTGCTCCATTCTATTTTAAAGATTTTGAATCATGTTTACTATCATTACTTTGAATTCTTTTTCAGATAGACTGCCTATTTCCTCTTCATTTGTTTGGTATGGTTAGTTTTTACCTTGTTCCTTCATATGCTTCATATTTCTGTGTCTTCCCATTTTGCTTAACTTACTGTGTTAGGGGTCTCCTTTTCACAGGCTGCAGGTTCATAGTTCCTGTTGGTTTTGGTGTCTGCCCCCAGTGGGTAAAGGTGGTTCAGTGGGTTGTGTAGGCTTCCTGGTGGAGAGGACTGGTGCCTGTGTTCTGGGGGGTGGGGCTGGACCTTGTCTTTCTAGTGGGCAGGGCTGCATCCAGTGGTGTGTTTTGGGATGTCTGTGACCTTATTATGATTTCAGGCAGCGTCTCTGTTAATGGGCGGGGTTGTGTTCCTGTCCTGCTAGTTGTTTGGCATGGGGTGTCCAGCACTGGAGCTTGATGGCCGTTGGGTGGAGCTGGGTCTTAGTGTTGGGACGGAGATCTCCGGGAGAGCTCTCGCCAATTGACATTACATGGGGCTGGGACGTCTCTGGTGAGCCAATGTTCTGAACTTGGCTCTCCTACCTCAGAGGCTCAAGCCTGACACTCGGCCAAAGCACCAAGACCCTGTCAGCCACATGGCTCAGAAAAAAAGGGAGAAAAAGAAAGAAAGGAAGAAACAAACAAACAAAGAAACAAAGAAAGAAAGAAAGAAGAAAGAAAGAAAGAAAGAAAGAAAGAAAGAAAGAAAGAGAGGAAGGGAGGGAGGGAGGGAGGGAGGAAGGAAGAAAGAAAAGAAAGAAAGAAAAAGAAAGAAAGAAAGAAAGAAAGAAACAAGTAAAATATAATAAAGTTATTAAAATGAAAAATAAAAATATAGTATTAAAAAAATAAAAAGTAAAAAAAATAATAATAATAAAAAGAAAGAAAGAAAGAAGAGAGCACCGAAACCAAAGAACAAATCCACCAGTGATAACAAGTGGTAAAAAAATATACAAAAAATAAATAAAAAACGGACAGACAGAACCCTAGATAAAATGGCGAAAGCAAAGCTATACAGACAAAATCACACAAAGAAGCATACACATACACACTCACAAAAAGAGATAAAGGAAAAAATATATATTTTTAAAAAATGACGAGAGCAACCAAATCAATAAACAAATCTACCAATGATAATAATCCCTAAATTCTAAACTAAGATAAACATAAAACAGGACACAAATTAGGTGCAGAAAGCAAACCCCAAGTCTACAGTTGCTCCCAAAGTCCACCACTTCAATTTTGGGAGGATTCACTGTCTATTCAGGTATTCCACAGATACAGGGTACATCAAGTTGATTGTGGAGATTTAATCTGCTGCTCCTGTGGCTGCTGGGAGAGATTTCCCTTTCTCTTCTTTGTTCGCACAGCTCCTGGGGTTCAGCTTTGGTTTTGGCCCCACCTCTGCATGTAGGTTGCCCTCAGGCTTTCCCGCCCTGAGAGGATGAGGTTAAAGCAGAGGCTGATTAAGGGGCTCTGGCTCACTCATGCCAGGGGGGAGGTAGGGTTACGGCAGTTATAATTAGAATACAGGGCGAGCCTGCAGTGGTAGAGGCTGGCTTGATGTTGCGACAGCCTGAGGCACGCCGTGTGTTCTCCTGGGGAAGTTGTCCCTGGATCACGGGACCCTGCCAGTGGCAGGCTGTACAGGCTCCCGGGGTGGGAGGGAGGTGTGGATAGTGACCTGTGCTTGCACACCGGCTTCTTGATGCCTGCACCAGCAGCGTTAGCACTTGATGCTCATCTGTGGTGTCTGAGCTGATAGCCATGGCTCGCGCTGGTCTCTGGAGCTTGTTTAGGTGGTGCTCTGCCTTCTGTGGGTAGACGGGGAGGAATCCCCTCTCCTCGTGCACCCCGAAACAATGGTCTCTTGACTCTTATGCAGGCCCAGACTTTTTCCCGGACTCCATCCTGGCTAGAGGTGGCACACTAGCCCTCTTCAGGCTATCTTCACGCAGCCAACCCCAGTCCTCTCCCTGGGATCTGAACTCCAAAGCCTGAGCCTCAGCTCCCACCTTCCACCCGCCCTGGCAAGTGAACAGACAGGCTCTCAGGCTGGTGAGTGCTGGTTGGCACCGGTCCTCTGTGCAGGAGTCTCTCCGCTTTGCCCTCCGCACCCCTATTGCTGCGCTCTCCTCCATGGCTCTGAAGCTCCCCCACCCCCGCCACCCCCCGTCTCTGCCCGCGAAGGGGCTTCCTAGTGTGTGGAAACTTTTCCTCCTTCACAGCTCCCTCCC
>NW_006782802.1:0-253 GCF_000442215.2 Lipotes vexillifer | reverse complement strand
CAACCAGAAGGGCTGAGCTGGAGTCTGCATCTTTACTATGCCATGCTGTCTCTCATTATTTATTTACCGAAAGGCGCCCTGGAGAAGAAATAAGCTGTACTATCTCCTTCAGAGTATTACTTGATGGGATATTTGTATTTTATTAACATGTGACTTGATCTCCCAAAGCGGTATCTTCGATTCCTTCCTAAGTTCAGTATGAGAAACAGTGCAGTATTAACTTCAAAATTAATAATGCAATCTATTTATTTTA
>NW_006782800.1:0-467 GCF_000442215.2 Lipotes vexillifer | reverse complement strand
TTCATTACTTTTACATTCTTCTTTCTTACTAAGTCTTTAAACTACAATCTGTTTTCATTTCAATAAGGAAACACTGTACACAAAATACTAATTATTTTTTCCATTCTTTTCTGTTATCGTTGACATTTTCTGTGTTACCATTTCAACACATGAACAGTAGGAACAACCTAGTAATTAACTTTATTTTCTCTCAATTAGCCTTTGGAATGCAATGTTTTATCACGTTGCTATGTAAACATATCATTTTTCTTACTAAGTCTTTTTAATTATTATAATATTTTTCTTACTAAGTCTTTGAAATACAATGCTATCATTTTAACACGTAAGTATATAAAGAATTTAATTTACATTCTTTTATCTTTACTGTCTTTGATATGGAGTAAGTTATCATTTCATCATGTAAGCAATACACGTAAATTATCAATTAGTTATTCCACATCCTTTGTTTCTTACTAACTCTTGGATAC
>NW_006782799.1:0-214 GCF_000442215.2 Lipotes vexillifer | reverse complement strand
AAAGCTAATAGGAAAAACACAGACTGATGTTTTTGACACCAGTAGGATTTTGGTATAAGTTTTTTTGTGATCGGAATCATTGTGTACTATTTTTACATCATTCTGTTTTGACTCCTAACCAGCAGAGCTATATGACCTGAAGCAATCCTCTGACTCCTTTCAATTAAATCAGTTCTGGAAAGTGTCAAATAAAGGAGGTGATAATTCTAGACAG
>NW_006782798.1:0-246 GCF_000442215.2 Lipotes vexillifer | reverse complement strand
GAATCTATCTAGACATCCCACCCTGAGTCACCTCATTAGCATAAATTCAACTGTGTTGAACAGTGGCTTCTTATGAACAACGAAACTCTTCCACCACTCAGGAAATTCCATGGGTTAAAACCTTTGACTTCATTGTCAGGAACCAGGGACAAAGACGAAATATATATTCTTATTATACCAAATCTGGTTAACTTCAAGTAATCAGGTATCAGATTAAACATTTCTAAACATCACTCCCTTAGTAAA
>NW_006782797.1:0-337 GCF_000442215.2 Lipotes vexillifer | reverse complement strand
TTTTTATCATAAATGGGTGTTGAATTTTCTCAAAAGCTTTTTCTGCATCTGTTGAGATGATCACATGGTTTTTATTCTTCAGTTGTCAGTATGGTGTATCACATTGATTGATTTGTGTATATTCAAGAGTCCTTGCCTCCCTGGGATAAATTCCACTTGATCATGGTATATGGTCCTTTTAATGTGTTGTTCGATTCTGTTTGCTGGTATTTTGTTGAGGATTTTTGAATCTATACTCACGAGTGATATTGGTCTCTAATTTTCTTTTTTTCTAATATCTTTGTCTGGTTTTGGTATCAGGGTGATGGTGGCCTCATAGAACGAGTTTGGGAGTGTT
>NW_006782796.1:0-311 GCF_000442215.2 Lipotes vexillifer | reverse complement strand
GGTCGAAAATCAACGAAATAATTCAAAAGAGGGCAGCCTTCCCAGAAGACAATTTCAAGAGGTTTATTGTACTCACAGATTTTTTCTGTTTTTGTTTAACAGAAATAAAACAAGGCTTGGAAAAATGCTGAAAATTAGGAATTATTAAAGACATGCATATCCAAATTACAAAAACTATCAGTTCATACCAGTCAGAAAGGCCATTAGCAAAAATTCTGCAAACAATAAATGCCGAAGGGGTTGTGGAGAAATGTGTACTCTTGCTTCAAAGTGGGACATGGTAAGAACCAGTAATGAAAACACAAAGGAGG
>NW_006782795.1:0-292 GCF_000442215.2 Lipotes vexillifer | reverse complement strand
CTTGGTGTATTTCTCCTTGGATTTATCCTGTATGGGACTCTCTGTGCTTCCTGGGCTTGATTATTTCCATTCCCATATTAGGGATGCTTTCAACTATAATCTCTTCAAATATTTTCTCAGTCTCTTTATTTTTCTCGTCTTCTTCTGGGAAACCTGTAATTTGCATGTTGGTGTGTTTAATGTTTTGCCAGAGGTCTCTGTGACTGTCCTCATTTCTCTTCATTCTTTGTTCTTTATTCTGCTCTTCAGTAGTTATTTCCACTATTTTATCTTCCAGGTCACTTATCCGTTC
>NW_006782794.1:0-436 GCF_000442215.2 Lipotes vexillifer | reverse complement strand
CAACACGGAAATGAGACCCCTTTCGCCAGTGGGACAGTGAAGACTTTAAAATTATTTGCACATTTGGGTAATTACTCACACCTGGAGTAATTCTAATGCTAGAAATCTATTCTCAAGGGAATGTCTGAAATTAAAAAAAATCTTTGTCATAAAAATGTTCTTTAAAGTGAAATTTATAATAAAAATGGAAAGTGAGTTAGTTTTCTAACAAGAAGGGAATAGATAAGTAAATTGTAGTACCTCCATAGGATGGGTCATTTTACAGCTAAAATAATATTTATGATATGTTTTAAATTAGGTATGAAGCAGGGTAAAATTAGTTTGGAAAAATGACGGAAGGAATTTTGATGGTGGTTGTGTATATGTGATGGGCTTTTAAATTTTTATTGGAGTATAGTTGCTTTACAATGTTGTGTTAGTTTCTGCTGTACAGCAA
>NW_006782792.1:0-361 GCF_000442215.2 Lipotes vexillifer | reverse complement strand
GTCTATTACGTATTTGGCTTCTGGAACGGTATCTATGCTGATTTCAATCTCTGGTATTATGCAACACCCCCACTCAGCTTTCCCCTTACACAAGCAGACCTTTGTTTTCTAAATGAGAGACTCTCTTCTGTTTTGTAATTCTTTCCATGTGGAGAAAAGTTTACAATCCGTGTATTAGTGACACCGTATGACGTTTCTTTTTCCGTGTGACTTATTTCACTTGGAATCATCGTACGTAAATCCACTCACTAAGATGCTACGGGCCTGATGACTTTGATTTAATTGCTGACTGATATTGCATGGCATGTAAGTGCCACAACTTGGCGATCCATTTTTTCCTTTCGTGGGTATTTAACTGGTA
>NW_006782790.1:0-282 GCF_000442215.2 Lipotes vexillifer | reverse complement strand
TTATTCACTTGATACGTGTTCATTTTTTTCGGGCTGGAACAGGGAAATAACCATCAAGGTGCGGTTGAGATCTAGTTGCCTTCCACAGCCTACCTGACTTCGGGAAGGATGAACACCTGCAGCCCCATGCCCATCGCCCGTCCAGAGGCACCACAACCGATACTCCAGTTGCACAGTACTCCACCTAGAAAGGCACTGTTTAACCCGAGTCTACTAAACAGCACCTTTCCTGGTTGGGCACCGCACACATCTGGGCTCCCTGTGGACGATCTCCCCCGTCCC
>NW_006782789.1:0-3636 GCF_000442215.2 Lipotes vexillifer | reverse complement strand
AAGAGCGGTCTTGGGAAAATACCCTGCTTGGTTCCCACAGCAAAACATACACATTCAGTGAGATCAAGAATCAACTCGACTGTTATACTTACCTATAATTTCAAATTCCCCTAATAGATGTTCAGTTTTCAAAGAAAATGATGTGGTTTTTGACCACTTTTCCCCTTTAGAAGCATGGGACTGACATGAAATTGTGATACTAACCTTGATTTTAACTTGCTTCTCATCTCACATGGTTGGAAACTTAAACCCCCAGTCCCTGTGTTTCCTTGGAAAGTCTGCGTTCTGTTGCTGGCACAATGATTAAGTCCAGTTGTCTATTCTAGGGCACTAGCGGATCTCACTAAGTCGGAACACCCCGCAGCTCACCCATATATCTATGTATTACCAAACTCACTGGGAAAGACAAGCTGAGTTATCATTTAGCGAAGAAAATCTGAGCAGCATTTATGAGTGTAAAGTACAGCATCACTGTTGACACAGAGTCAGGCTGGGAGGAAACACATTACACAATCCATGCAAATCCCCTCCACAGGGTGGCCACTGGAGCCAAATGAGTGGTCCAAGGCTCTAGAAGGCTTATCTTCTCCCCAGCCCCCATCCCAACCCTCAAAAATTACAAATACAATCACTTGTGACAGATTGCTCCCCCATCTTCCGCATTTAATTCTGTATGATAAACTCAATGCGAAGTGACAGTCACAGCAAGTGTTCAGAGCTGGATCTAAAAAAACTAATTTTACTGAAGTTAGAACTCAATGAATGAGAAAATGTGAATGTACACCTAGGGCATATCTCAAAACTTTAATCTCTATGAATGCCATAATGGTTATTTATGGCCAGGGTGATATTAATATTTTCAAATGTTTCAATAAAGAAGCACCGTGAGACTTTAAAATGGTATTATGCAAAGATAATACTATTTCAATGGGTCCTTCCCTGTGCTGGTATATTAATGGAGCAAAGAAAAGAAAAACGGCTGCTTTTGTCATCTGGGCAACAGCTATAGCAAGATGGTCCTGTGCTTAAGCTCTAAGAAATAGCTCTTCTTCCTTTTTCTATTATTTGGGGGGAAAAAATGTCTTGGGTTGCTATTGTCTGTTTAAATTAGGTAAATGCAATTAAGACGAGTCAAATATACACAGGCTCCAATGACGGGTAAAATTAAGGTCACCAGTTGTAGCCCTAATCCAGCTGCATTGCTTAATCTCAGCTTTAGCCATTACAAGTGAGTAGAATGGTAATGTCTTGCTAGTTTGGAGGTTAATGTAGGCTGACTGTGTAACTAGAAATAAATCCCGCAGGCTTCCTCCAATTTACAAGCACTTAACTCTGACATTTTACAAAAGGAAAAGTGGGTTCCCTTCCCCAGAACCTGTCCTTGCTTTCCCCTCCACCTAAGCACAGAAGCAAAAGAACTTTTTCTCTGGTCATCTTTTGTTTCCCTCCCAGTGAGCCTTGCTTTTGCCATTTGTGTATATCTCTTGCTCATTCCAAAACAGAAAGTTCTGGGTCATAATCCTTTTAAACCAATAGCACTTGTCTTCTTTTTCGTATACATAAAGATTATGTTTGTGTTGCCTGATATTATTTTACTTTGTGAAGGAATCGTTTCAGGCAGCCAGAAGATATGACAAAAACACTGTGCATATGGAAAAAAAAAAGGTTGACATTTACAGCCAGGAGAGAGGTACGGAATTGCAAAGGTCATCAATGAGTAAACAGATATTAATGGTTAGCTGGATAACTGGTACATAAACAGGTCACTTTAATAATTAACACCAGGAAAGACTTAGCACTTTCAACCAACCTCAGGAAAGTAGGTGCCGAGGAAATTCCCCAGAAGTGGATGAGAAAGCCGCGCTGATTTCTGGTTGCTTTCCTTCCATGGCAGTGTGTAAAAGTGCTCAAGAAATTTTTTATTACTAACCTAGAAAGTCTTTCTAAAAGTATTAGCTCCCTCATTTTGCTATTTTGACCCTGTGTTTTATTAAAACTTGTGAGCTGAGAGGGTTAAATTTTGCATGTGCTGATTGGCATTCACCCCCATTTGTTGTTGTTGTTGTTTTCTAAAGATTATTTTTTAAAGCAGTACTAGGTTCACAGCAAAATTGAGAGGAAGGTGTAGAGATTTCCATATATCTCCTGCATCGCACACATGCATAGCCTCTGCCATTATCAACATCCCACCAGTAGGGTGGTGCGTTTGTTAGAACTGATGAACCTACACTGACACATCATAATCACCCAAAGTCCATATTTTACCTTAGTGTACATTCTTGGTGCTGCACTTTCTCTAGGTTTGGGAAAATGTATAATGATCATTATAGTATCACAGAGTATTTTCACTGCCTAAAAATTCTCTGTGTTCCCCCTATTCAGCCACACCCCCAACCCCCCAGCCCCTGGTAACCACTGATCTTTTTACTGTCTCTGTAGTTTTGCCTTCTCCAGAATGTCATATAATTAGAATCATACAATATGTAGCCTTTTCAGATTGGCTCCTTTCACTTAGTAGTATAAGTCTCCTGTATGTCTTCCTATGGCTTGATAGCTCATTACTTTTTAGCACTGAAGGCTATTCCATTGTCTGGATGTACCACAGTTTATTTATCCATTCACCTACTGAAGGACAACTTGATCACTTCCAAATTTGGGCAATTATGAATAAAGCTGCTGTAAACATCTGTGAGCAGGTTTTTGTGTGGACATACTTTCATCCCTGTTTTTCACTGGGAAAAGTCAAAGCCAGATCTGTGGTTACAAAGGCAAAGGCATGGGGCTCCAGGCAAAGAACCTTGGTGAGTGAGATGCCCACCCACTCTCACCACCTTCATTCCCCACCCCAGCCCACCCCAGAACCATGGGGAACTGAGAATAAATGCACCTGAGCCTTTCAGAATGTTCCCCTGTAAGCCCAGGGCATCACATCTTTTGATTTTTTTTAAGAAGCCAGATTTTTTGTAAAATCACTAGATTCCTGGACTTTTAAATGTTGACAGCTCATTGAAACTTTGCTCAGTCCAAATGATATGTATTGAACTGCAGGCTACATCAACCCAGTTTAATTGCTTGTCTAAATTAAAAATAAATAAACAAACAAACAAAAATCCCTGAAAATGTACTGAGGAAGAAGAGAGTCTGAGTGTATCTTTAAAATTTATTATACAGACTGACTTCTCTTTTAAACACACAGTTCTCTGTAGGAATATTCAGAAAAAGAAAAACTAATAAAATAGGTCAACAGACTTAATAGAGAAGTGGACGATCAGTAAGGGCCTAAAGCTTACTTTCAGAACCATGTGAATAAAAGTCAGATGAGATACTATATTATATGTGGCCTAATGGTTTACAGATGAGTGAGTAGCACTGCTTTCAAATATAATGTGAGGAAACCAATTTTTAAAGAAATGTGTAGTTTGACTATCAAGCCCACAGGAGATATTGTGATGTACCCAACCTGAAAATCAAATTATTTAAGGTTGGTTATACTAATAACAGCCTCTAACCAACTGCTAAGGTGAACTATAAAACCAGACTAGCCGGGCTTCCCTGGTGGCACAGAGGTTGAGGATCCGCCTGCCGATGCAGGGGACACGGGTTCGTGCCCCGGTCTGGGAAGATCCCACATGCTGC
>NW_006782788.1:0-912 GCF_000442215.2 Lipotes vexillifer | reverse complement strand
GTCCAGTTAATGAAATCTGAGGCATTAGCATAATCGAATAAGCACATTTATATAAGTCTTTTCCACTGGAATTTTCCTCTGGAATTTTTTTCTCAAGTTCATGAAATAAGAATCTAATTTAATATTTATGTTACCAGCCATAAATTTTTAAGTTGAGGGCAGCATGATCTGCTGAGTTACGTTAATTTGAATTGGGTGGTGGGGTTCTGTTTCTGCTACATCCACTGGTTCAGGACATGACTGGGCAAATTTCTCTGTTATACTACTGTTCTGTCTTTATAGTAGACTTAATCCTATTGTTTATCTATGCTGAGAATTCAGTGAAATATATGTGAAATCTTTGTGCTTCTAATTTTAAATAAAATGGTGGTATGATTAGAAATATTATGGGACTTCCGTGGTGGTGCAGTGGTTGAGAGTCCGCCTGCCAATGCAGGGCACACGGGTTCGAGCCCTGGTCCGGGAGGATCCCACATGCCACGGAGCAACTAAGCCCGTGTGCCACAACTGCTGAGCCTGTGCTCTGGAGCCCGCGGGCCACAACTACTGAGCCCACGTGCCACAACTACTGAAGCCCATGCGCCTAGAGCCCAGGCTCTGCCACAGGAGAAGCCACCGCAATGAGAAGCCCATGCACCGCAACGAAGAGTAGCCCCTGCTCGCGGCAACTAGAGAAAGCCCACGCACAGCAATGAAGACCCAACAACGAAGGCTCAATGCACCAAAAAATAAATAAATTTATAAAAACAACAACAATAAAGAAAAAAGAATAAAAGGGAAGCAGAGAACAGATAAGACAAATAAAAAAGAAATGACAACAGTTCCAAACCTAACCATATCAATAAGTATGTTAAATGTGTCTGAACACCGCAGTTAAATGACAGAGATCAACAGGTTAGAAAAAAAAAAAAA
>NW_006782786.1:0-910 GCF_000442215.2 Lipotes vexillifer | reverse complement strand
TTTTTTTTTTTTTTTTTTTTTTTTTTTTTTTTTTTTTTTGCCACACTGCATGGCTGGTGGGATCTTAGTTCCTGACCAGGGATTGAACCTATACCCTCAGCAGTGAAAGCATGGAGTCCTAACCACTGGACCGCCACGGAATTAATTCCCTGTCCCATGCAATGTTGAGACAGAGTTATCTGGCAGCCCTATTCCCCTTCATCTGTGTCATCATTACTGTGGCAGACACTCTCGTCTGTCTTCCCATCAGCCTTCCTTCTCCTTCCTCAAGAACTGAACTCTGATTTTGTCTGGGGTGGCATTGTGTCCCAGGCAATGAATCATGATTATAAGCCAGTCCTGACAACTCTGTACTCCTTTGCTTTCCTAAACTCCCCTGCAGTCAGGGATGATCTGGTGGCTGCAAATTTTTTGACACCCGCCTTTTCAAAAAGTAGAAACTCACCGCCTCCCCTTGAATATAGGTTGGACTTACTGATTCATTTCAAAGAGTGACTTCCAAGGCTAGGTCATAAAAAACATTGTTGCTTCTGCCCTACTCTCTTAGATTACTCACTCTGGGGGAAGTTAGCTGCCATGTTGTGAGAACATGCAACAGCCCTGTGGAGAGGCCCACATGGGAGGAACTAACAGCCAACACCAACATGCCAGGCTTGTAGGTGAGCCCCCTTGGAAGTGGCTCCACTCCCAGTCAAGCCTATGGATGACTACAGTGTGGTCCAACATTTTGACTGTAGCATGAGCCAGGGACATACTCATATTAATCTTTTTTTTTTTTGCGGTACGTGGGCCTCTCACTGCTGTGGCCTGTCCCGTTGTGGAGCACAGGCTCCGGACGCACAGGCTCAGCTCAGCGGCCATGGCTCACGGGCCCAGCCGCTCCGCGGCATGTGGGATCTTTCCGGACCGG
>NW_006782785.1:0-3994 GCF_000442215.2 Lipotes vexillifer | reverse complement strand
TATAAAGCAGAAACTAACACACCATTGTAAAGCAATTGTACTCCAATAAAGATGTTAAAAAATTAAAAAATAAATAAAGCACTTATTTCAACTTCACTCATTATATTTCTTGGATTGGAAATACATACATTATTTACCAATAAATACTTAATGCTTTACAATTACATTTGCAGAAACTTGAAAATAATTCCAATTAAATGAAAAAAAGGTACAAAAATTATCTTTATTTTGCTTTTATAATTCAAAGTATATTCAAAATAACGTTTTAATAGCAGCTAAAACTTTAACCAAAAATTCAGAACTGCCATTTTATAAGCTCAACAAAACTTTAAGTTAAATTACTTTGATGACCCTGACTCTGTTTACTAGTCTGATTAATCCAAGAATTTTCAGCTGCTGGTCCATAAAACACAAGCTAAAGAGGAATTCCCTGGTGGTCCAGTGGTTCGGACACAGCGCTCCCACTGCCAGAGGCGTGGGTTCGATCGGGGCAAAGAAAAAAAAGCTGAAGGAATTCTAGTCTGTTTCTAGATGTTATCCAGGGCTTCTTTGTTTCTATGTTTGCTTCAGTCTGGCTCCAATCAGATTCATCATCCAGCAGGTTCTGGACTTTGTCTCCTCATTCTGGCCATGTGTTTCATTGCCTCCAGGATTTGATGATGAAATCTGCCTTCCTCACTTTGACTATTGGCTCAAAACCTCACTTATCCCAGCTCCATGGAACAATGGGAAAGAGATTTCATTCTGATCAACCAGCCACCTGATCAAGTTTGTTTGAAGATATTCTTTGGGGTCTGGAAAAACGTAGTTCCACAAACAGTTCTCTATGTGGTAGAATTATTACTGATTTTTCTTTTTTCTTCTTGTTCCAATTTTTCTCTGATAAACATAAGAAGAAGCAAGAGTAACATACCAAATTTGTATGAAGGGCTCTGCCCTTCATAACCGCTTCAACCAGAGCAGCTCAGTCATTTTGTGTTGTATTTTTTAACTTCCATAGTAAGATTTTAACAAAGGACTCTTAGCAAATACAAACAGTGCTTTTTAAATCACTTGTGCATTCACTATTACATTTGATTCTCAAACAACCCAGCATGGCTGATAGATCATGTTTCAAAATTCTACTAGAGAGATAAATAGATGAAAGCAACTGACTGATTGAGGGTCTTTTATACAGCTAGTTAGCTTTATATCTGAGACGAGAATTCAAGGTCAGAAGTAATTAAGATGCAAATTGGGAATTCAAGGTGGTAGTTTCTTGTAGTTACCAAGTGTGAGCCCCAAATTAGTTTTTAATATCCACAACATTCATATATCTCCCTGATCCTGTTTGGGTCACCAGTACCACATTACCCTATCGGAGGATTAATTGTTCCAATCCTGATGCTTTGTTGGCTCATCTTTCTAAATTAAAAATGGGATTTGTAATCTAGAAAAAGAGTTTTTACTCAAATGCATGAATTTATTTACAGGAAAACTCTTTGAGAGATATAAAAGTTAAAATCCAATAAAGGAATGACCTTTGCTATGGAAAAACAAAAGTAAGAAATAAACCAGGTCTTCTCTGGAAAATCTGGGACATCGAATCATGAGGCGTAATGTGCTTCCCCCTATGGACATAGGTCACTTTCAATATTTGCCAAAGCATTAGATCAGCCAGGCACTAGGAAACATTTCTAAGCTTAATAACTGAGCTGCTTTGATGCATTTTGGTAAAAGTTTAAAACCTCTCCGGCCCCATTTTATCAAACATATACCTTTGGTATACAGCATCTCTCCCTTAGGATATTACTGACAGAATAACCATCTATCTAACAATTTTTATTGTGCCTCTAGTAAGTGTACTGTGTATACGGTTGTTAAGTTGTAAAAGTGCAAAGATTAGAGCTCTGTAAGAGGGTTTGGGGAAATAGGAGTAATTTGTAATCTGAATAGGAAAGGACTTTTAATTATTCAACTGACTAAAATTATGTCAACGTTCTCTGCTTTGCAAATAAACTGAAAATTGGGGTAAACTTTAGATCAAAAACAAAACCTCAGAGGTCAACTAAGACAGGCAGTGAAAAAGAGAGTTGAAATAAATTTGTTGTAGGATGGGTAATCCAAAAACACAGATACTTTTCTTTTTAAGGATAAAAACTACCTGAAATTCCACCAGCCAGAGAAAAGGATTATTAAAGTTTTAAGAAACATTCTTCCACACTTTATATGCATATATCCATATGCACAATAAAAACTGTATATTCTGTTTTATAACTTGGAATGGAAATTTTTAATTTTTTAAAAAACTAATCAATATATCATAAGCATATTTCTATGTCAAGTGAGAAACTAAAATGTCCTGTTAGTTATTACATAGTATTTTATTAGATTAATTTACCAATTTGCATAGAAAAATCTTTGGGAATATCAGAAAATCTGAGTTTTGACATTTATAAACATTAAAATGATAGACATTCTTATAACCAAAGTCTTTGGAATTCTTTGTTAGTTTCTGAAGATAACTTCAGAAGTGGAATTTTAAGAGGTATTGGCTAAGATTCTTTGGTTGCAAGCAACAGAAACCCAACTAGAACTAGCTTAAGGAAAAAGGGAGAATGGACTGATTCACATTCATTCAAGAATTTTTTTTAATTACTAGAGCTTTTGTTCATTGGAAACTATAAGAATATATTTATTTTCCAAGTTGGAACACAGATCTGCTCAAAGAAAATTATAGGAAACTTTTTTTTTTCCAGTTCCCACTTCAGATTGTTCCTCATATATATCCTCTGATCAAGAGTCAGCTAAACAATGAAGAAGAACTCTGCAGATCTTCAGAGCACTCTCTCTGTGCAGCAGTCTCCTCTCTGGTATGCTGCCCTGAGAACTCTAGCTGCCTTGTCCTCCCATGACCCCAGCTCCATCTTCTCAACTCAGAGAGACTGTGAGACTCCACCAGCGGCCCCTCTCTTTGCAACGCAGTATGAAAACTCTCCAGACAATAAAAAGGGGGTACTTATAGGGCTCACTTTGTTTCTTTTCTCTCAGAAATCACACTGTTCTGTACTGTCTGATGTCCAATGTCTAAAAACCATTTTTGGGGGCTTCTCTGGTGCTCCAGTGGTTAGGGCTCCACTGCTTCCACTGCAGGGGGTGCAGGTTCCATCCCTGGTGGGGGGACTAGGATCCCTCATGCCACGACCAAAAACATAAGAATACAAAAATAAATAAAAACCTTTTTTTTCCATGTATTTTCTCTGTCTTTTAAATTGTTTCAGAAGGGAGTGTAAATGTGGTTCCTATCATTCCATCTTGGTCCAAAGTGAAGTCTCTATCTCAACAATTATTCTTGGAGTGGCTGTCATGTGCCAGGCACTTGGGATCCTTGCTTTTCTAGAGCACATGATCGAATTACAGGAAGGTCAGAAGTTAAGATAGCTCCCAGGCCTTCAAGACCCAAGGATATAAATGCTACCAGATTTCAATATCTCTGTCTCTCTGTCTCTGTCTCTCTTTCCATACCTTGTGTCTCTGTATCTTTTTGCCCAGTGGTGTCAATCTTTCCTTCTATAGATGAACTGCATTCATGAAGAGTACACAGACAAAGCAACCTGTAATTGCCTTCTTTCAACTTATTTTTTTTTTAGAAGAAAGTGAATCTCTTTTTCTCAGCGTCAGTTTGAAAAATCTCTAGGAAGGAATGATGAGCCCATCCGTTGGATGAATCACTGTGGCTGGGGAATGAGGAATTTAAACAGACTCAGTCTGGATCATATGCCTACCTTTGTGCCCAGTGATCTGGAATTTCTTAGCAGATAGAAAGACAGGGGAAATATGAGTAGCCACCCCAATCTGTGTCTACAATTTTGGGTATACTATTTTTTGATACTTAAAGAACTACTTTGAAGGAATTTCAAATTTCATGACATTCACCACTGGTTAATATTAAGGGTCAGGGCTTCCCTGGTGGCGCAGTGGTTGAGAATCTGCCTGCCAATGCAGACGACACAGG
>NW_006782783.1:0-363 GCF_000442215.2 Lipotes vexillifer | reverse complement strand
CACTCTGTTATAAAGCAGAAACTAACACACCATTGTAAAGCAATTATACCCAATAAAGATGTTTACAAAAATGATTTTATACCCTCTTAAAACAAAAAAGGATAGTGTCCTTTCCCAGCTCTGTAAAGGGTCATGATGACTTTCTGCTCACTTTGTATGTGTTTACCTGCACTATGTATCCTTGGTGATGCTTTATGTAAAATATCAGTATGCCATTTTGATATATCATCCTTTGTCTCAAAAATGTGTATGACTATGCCTTCAACTTCTAACAGGCAGAGCTTTCTGAGGATCTACTTCCCATGTTATAATCCTTATTTTGGCTAAATAAAATTCTCTTTTTTCTTCTTAAAAAAAAAAAAA
>NW_006782782.1:0-1792 GCF_000442215.2 Lipotes vexillifer | reverse complement strand
GGAGCGGCTAGGCCCATGAGCCATGGCCACTGAGCCTGCGCGTCCGGAGCCTGTGCTCTGCAAAAGGAGAGGCCACAACAGTGAGAGGCCCCGCGTACCACAAAAAAAAAAAAGAAGATGAAATGTTAGAAAATTTTCAAAACTCCCCTAAATATTACCATGGCCACTTCTATTCTTACAGAACATCTGAAGAGGAAGTAGACAGAGAATACCTGTATTAAAAGAGGAAGTTATGTAGAAAATTTGGAAAAAGGATTTTTTTTTCTAAGAAACATTGTAGCAATATTTCTTCTCCTCTATGTTCTAAGTAAAAGCAAGGACTGATTACTATTCAAAGAGAGGTAAATCTTCAGATAATGTTTATTTTAGCTTAAACACTCTTTGAGAACATCAAAGATATATTTAACCCCCCTAGAATTTATCTAACTATAAATTAGATCAAAAAAAATAGTTGAGATCATGTCTTCTCACATTTTTATGGGGAAAAATTTTACTGGTTGTTTTTATTATTATCTTAATTGAATGATTCTCAAGGATTCCTTCATATCCCAATAAAGGAAATAATCACTGAGATTAATCTATTTTTAGTCTAGAAAAATATATCAAATGGAAGAAAACCCATAGGTATTGCTATTTGGAGGGTTTGTAGATTCAGTCAGTTTCTTACTTCTAGCACAATGATAACAAAATAACATTAATTTCTTGAACTCACTCTCTTCATATACCTCTCCTTGTGTCAGGTATAGAGGAGAAAAAAGTGCTACTTAATTAATAAAGACCTCATGAATGTTTCTTTTCAGTATTGTGCTTCTCATAATTAAAAATCTTAAATATTTATCCCATATTTATTCGTGTGCACACAGAATATTGTAAAACTAATAACATTTAATATTTGAAAAGATAAATAATGTAAAATTTATTTTATTCACTTTACATTAATTATGACATGTTCTTAATGCATTAATTATGTGTAAACTTATTTTGGCCTGTTGGGCTAAAGCATAAAGTAATATATTTATTCTCAGAAGAATAAAGTGAAGAATTATCAAAATACATAGGCAGAAATTGCAAAAGTAACATTTGTGCCACAAGAATACTAATCTGACCTTTCTGTTGAATAAAGACTAGCAGAAGATGGATGAAATAAAGAGAAAGAGACAGAGAGAACAGAAAAATAAATTAAAATGTCTTTATTTTTAGGCAGTTTGTGTTACAAGTTATTGGAGTTACTAAAAATAGTAGTAAGCAGGTAGTTGAACATGGCTATGTGGAGATAGAACCACTAGTTGGTTGTTAGGAATACAGAGTTAAGAGCCACATAGCCATCTGCAGGAGAGAAATAGAGAAATTATGAGGAAGAAAGTAATCACAGTAGTTTAATATTTGGAGGGAGAAAAGAACAAGAATAAAATGTTAAGACATTATAATGGAAGGGAAAAGTGAAGGAAGAAATGCCACCAAAGGAGATGAGAGCAGAGCAATCAGGGACTAAAAAGAGTCCGAGGACAGTAAAATAATATGAAGGTCAAAAGAGTAGGAGTTAATCAGTCTTCATATCTTGTTAAAGAATGTGCATATTCAATAAAAGTTTCCAAATTTTTTTTTTTTTTTGTGGTACGCGGGCCTCTCACTGCTGTGACCTCTCCCGTTTCGGAGCACAGGGTCCGGATGTGCAGGCCCAGCAGTCACGGCCCATGGGCCCAGCCGCTCCACGGCATGTGGGATCTTACCAGGCCAGGGCACGAACCCGTGTCCCCTGCATCGGCAGGTGGACTCTCAACCACTGCGCCAC
>NW_006782780.1:0-1571 GCF_000442215.2 Lipotes vexillifer | reverse complement strand
CAGCAGGAAGCATAATGCAAAGCTGAAGTCCTCTTTTCTCAGTGTGTAATAAGATGGTCTCACAGGCTGCCCATGAGCCAGGTGTTCTGTTTTGGACTTGAAGGGAGCAGTTCCTAATGCTTCCTGTCCCATCAATGCAAAGAAAAAAATCCCATTGCCCCTGACTGTGATTTTCAAGCACAATAACATCAACTCCAAATGGAACTCATCTGTCTGCTCCTGGAGCGGGGTTAGGGGGCGTGCAGGACAGGTCACGGGGCAGAACAGCTGCCGTTAGAACAAAGTGGCTTGATTAGGTTTTCATAGTTAGTAGGTGAAGAATGAAGGGCAAGGAGAAGCCTGTTCCTCGTGTAATAGGGTGATAATAGGAGCCCAATTTGGGCTGCTAGAGTCCACTTTGGCCGGTGTCAGCTTTTCCATTACACATGCAGCTTTTCAGGAAGGTAACAATAATTCAATCCAGGAGTAAGGAAAAATAAAATGAAAGTGAATTAACTTTCCGTGACTTGGCAAATAGGGTCTCCACTTGGGCATGCAGAGCCCAAGAAGTCTGAAAGTAGGTCACTTTTAATTCTCTGCTGGAGAAATTACTGTTTTCTGGCTTTTTTTTGCAGTGTGGTTGACTGCAGGGCCTTATGACTGCTGAGTTTCCCTGTTTGAAATGCAATGAGCTTCTGTTCCAACTGTGCCCCAAGGATGGCTTTGTTACAAATGCAGTGCCAAGGGGCCTGGCTCTCCCAGTAAGATGGTCTCCTCTTGTTGTATCAACTCTACGAGTAGAGAGTGCTTTCAAATTTCCATGACCAGCTCCCTCTGCTTTGTCTCCTAGCCTTCTAGTAAGAGTTACTACTCAATGTCTTGACTGCTCTCCATTACTGCCACCTCATGCTTGCCCCCAGGGAGCCCACTGGGACAGCCCCAGGAAGATGTCAGCAGTGATCTCTCAACAGCCCAATTCCAGTGCCTAGATAGTGGGTGCTCAAAAATAATTGCTGAATGAAATTCAAAAGGTACTTTTTGTAGTTCCTAACTTTCCTGGGCTTTCTGCTTTTTCCCCTCTCAGTTCTCTGTCATTAATCTTTCTTAGCATCCTCGAGGGTCTCTACTCTCATTGTCTACTCTTTAGTGTTGAGGGGCTTCAGGCTCTGCTAGTGCTTTTGTTCTCTTTATCTGATCTCTTTCAAACTCAGAGCTGCAGCTTGGCATATATCTGGGAAAAAACATAATTTGAAAAGATACACGCACCCCAGTGTTCATTGCAGCACTGTTTACAATAGCCAAGACATGGAAGCGACCTCAATGTCCATTGACAGAGGAATGGATAAAGAAGATGTGATACACACACATGCATGCACACACACACACACACCATGGAATACTACTCAGTCATAAAAAAGAATGAAATAATGCCATTTACAGCAACATGGATGGACCTAGAGATTATCATGCCAAGTGAAGTAAGTCAGACAAAGACAAGTATCACTTATATGTGGAATGTAAAAAAATGAACAAATGAACTTATTTACAAAACACAAACAGACTCACAGACATAGAAAACAAACTTATGGTTA
>NW_006782778.1:0-207 GCF_000442215.2 Lipotes vexillifer | reverse complement strand
CTTCCCTGTCTCACTCCTGTACTCCCCTACTAGCTTTGGGTATCACCTCCAAATAAACTGTCTTGTGGTCTGATTCTGGAGGAACCCAAACTCATACAAGCTCAAAAGAGGCTCTTGGGAAGGAACAAAGAATGCTACAGGAGGAAGCCACAGGAACGGACACCAGCGTGGGAGTGAAACTCTCCTAAATGATTCCATCACAGGCAG
>NW_006782777.1:0-5054 GCF_000442215.2 Lipotes vexillifer | reverse complement strand
GTTGCGAGTTAAGTTTTATTTGGGGCAAAATGAGGACTGCAGCCCGGGAGACAGCATTTCAGAGAGCTCTGAGAAACTGCTCCAAAGAAGTAGGGGGAGGAAGGACAATATATATATATATATGATTTTGGTGAAGGGGGAATACATGCAGTCAAGCCCATATTTTTGCAGAAGATCTCATGAGGATTACTGCTAGTCACGAGGAGCAGACATCACCATGAAGGAATTTAGTGCTTTTCTAGATATGAGGAGATGCAAGAACTGGGCTCATAAAATCAGCTCCTGAAAACGTCTAACTATCGGAAGACCTGTTCTGCCACTTTTACTCAGAGCACCAGTGCCTCATTCCTGATCTCCACCCTGAATTCCTTTCAGGGGATGTTGAAGGTCAGCAGCTGCAGAGGCACCTGATTTGATTTAATCCTTGTAGAGGTAGATGGCAAGTGCCAATTTGTAGTTGACACAGCGTTAAAGAATGAGAAAATGCTCATTCTAATACATTAGAGACTGTAGTCTCGTTTTATTGGTCAAGTTATAAAAGGGAGTAATTTTATGTCTTCTCATGTATGTCTTTTTTTTTGTTTTTAAACATTTCTCTCCTTTGTGCTTTCCAGGAGAAATAAGCCTCTAAGAGAATATGATTTTAAGGGATCATGATACCATATGCATTCCTTTCTATGTATTATTAGATACCAATAGGGGCTCTCTCAGCATGAAATCAGATATTATAGAGAAGGAAGCCCAAATGCTTTTAGCAATATGAGCAGTAGAGGAAGCAAGCCAGTGAGAAGTGGGAAATATATGTGCATATTTGTGTCTGATCAGTGAAGAGAAAGGGAAAGGACTTCTGCCACTTTTATTTGAGTCAAGTTTTTGAAGAAGATAATTCAGGGCAGTTGTTTGGTTCGCTTTCTAGGAATGATTCTCCTAAGATGAGGCAAATAATAAAATGACTCATTTTTCAGTTGGTTGTTCTGATAGTGTAGAGTCCTAGCGCATAAGTTACAACTTTTGCAGGAACCATCAGGGAGTCAGTAATTTTTAAAGAAAATTCCCCTCCTTTGATATTTTTTTTCCGCTGCTCTGCCATGTCAGTACCCTCGATTTACTGTTCTTAAATACTTAATACAGAATTATTCGAAGCATTTAACTTCAACCTTCCCTCCTTCAGTCTTATAACTGAAGTTATTTTACTCGTAGAAAACCTATTATAAAAAAGGGATTATATCTTAAATGAGAACTGTAATGTAGAGAGGGGGAAATGGATGGATCAAATTAGGAAAGGAAGACTGATTGAGGTTTAAATTAAAAATGAAATATAAATGACATAAAAGTGATGCATTTTCTAGATCCTATACTTGATATTTGAAGAGAGCTTTTAGTGTTCTGGCTGCTTTTGTAATTGCTGAAAAGGATATGTCCATTTAGGGCTTAATAGGGTAGGCAGCCTTTTCAAATGTATTTTTCTGAAACTCAGTTAACATCCATTTCATATCTTTTGGATTGCTTTAGATGACTATGCTTCCAAGTTATTTATTTTGGGGTTGTAGGGGGAAAAATTTGCCACCCCCCAAAATGTCTCTCTGGTATGGGGATTATTTCGAGTTGAAAACAGTCAAGGCCCAAAAAGACTCGGGAAAAAACTTTGACCTTTCCTGCTAGCTGCCTGGAGAATTTAGAGGGCCTGTTACAGGAATAGAGCTGTCATCAGAGATAGCTGCAAAGAATAAAGGGGGAGGTGTCGTGGGGAAAATGCTTGTAGATCAGAGTCCACTCTGTGTCCCCTTGTCTCTGCCTGGTCCAGCAAACACGTGTTTACCTAACATTTGCTTTTCCATGTGAATTGCCTTCCTCTTCTTTCAAGTGCCAAATTTCTACCCCCAACATCCTCTTTACTCTTTAGCTGAAGATCGTATTTATGGTGAGAGTTATACCAATTTTGGTGAGTAAAACTGGACAAAACTGTTGAACTGCAGCTATGTTCATTTATTGTTCGTCTCTCAAAGAAAAAGCCATAAGACCTCTTTGTGAAGCCAATGACCCCCATGAGATACACAGATCCAGAAAGAAGGCCTCTCCACTCATTATGTGGGAAACTTACAGGGAAGTGAAGAGAGAGGAACTGGAATATGTCTTCTTACAAATCATTTTTCACTAATTCCCACTCATAATGTGTCCCACATATGTTCCATACTATGTGAAAAACTTTGTTTCAGTCTATACATGTAAACCATGGCAAAGTGGATAAAAACACATAATGAGAGTTTTTTCTCCCTAAAAGTATAAATGTACAAACTGGGTAGATAACTGCACTAAACATGAAAATAGGAATATGTCAGTGGGCAGGAGGCTGCTCAGGTAAGGGACTCAAAACTCAGCTGCAGCTCAGGAGTGTTAAGGACCCATTAAAGAGAGAGGTTAGTCAGAGGAGATTCATAACTGTTGTAGGGGAGCAAAATTTGCCATCCCGAAGTGCCTTTTTGGGGTGTGAATTATTTCAAGTTGAAAACAATCAAGGCCCAAAAGACTCAGGAAGAATCTTTGAGCTTCTCCCTAACTGCATAAAGAATGTAGATAGAAGACCTGTTCCAGGAAGGGAGCTATTGCCATAGATAACTATAGTATAATAGGTATAAGATAATATAATATAGCATAAGTATTGGGTTGGCCAAAAAGTTCGTTCAGGTTTGTCCATAACATCTTACAAAAGGCCAACCCAATAGGTGTGTAGACAGGGAACAACCTAGCAAAGTCTGTCTGTTAAAATTCCTCCTTGTGTCCCTTTGTTTCTGCAGGGCCCAGCAAGCATTTGCCTTTTTATCCCCAGGCAAATTGCCTTCCTCCCCTTTCAAGTCCCAAACCACTATACCTCCTGCCCCCGCTCACACTTCTTTTGTCTTTAGCTGAAGATGGTATTTAAGGTGAGGGCTTCCGCCAAAAGTTACTCAGTTTTCCTGGGTCTCTCCCATGTGTACATGTTACTAAACTTTTGTGTGATTTTTCTCCTCTTAATCTGTCTTATGTCAATTTATGTCTCTGTGTCATATTTTGGTAATTCTCACAATATTTCAAACTCTCCACCAACATAAAGATTATGACTTGATGAAGGCTCAGATGATGGTTAGCATTTTTTAGCAATAAAATATTTTTGATTAAAGTATGTACATGTGTTTTTTAGACATAATACTACTGCACACTTATAGACTACAATATGGTGTAAACATTACTTTATATGCACTGGGAAGCCAAAAAAACTGTGTAACCTCTTTTATTGCGATATTGGCTTTATTGCGATGGTCTAGAACCAAACCCACAGTATCTCCGAGGTATACCTGCAATGGCACAAAATTGGAGGCTGTAATGTAGACAACCTAACAAAGAAATCCCTTTGAGTTCTGGGGTAGTTAGATGTGATGTCTTCTTTCCTACTCACCACTACTTTGGATTTGAAAAATAAATAGGAAAAGAAATTAAGAATATGTGGCGGGAAAAATGGGAGTAAATGGGAAAGGATAAGATACTGCTAAAGGTTTACACATTCTCAGAACTTGAGCAGATGAAAAGCCACTCTCCTATTCACTCTTTCTCCCCATTCAAGCGCTTAAATATTCCATACTGCAGCTCTGCATTCATGGGCAGAGCATTTATTTCATCTTCTTAAGCAAATTTAGTTGGGAGAGCTCCGTTGAAATTCATGTTAGTCCTTCCAAAATTCAAGGAAATGGAGTTTTTTAAAAGCCAGCAATCTATATTAAAATGTATATATACTCAAAAAAAAAAAATCACAGAATGCCATTGTGTAGCTAATGGCTTCATCTGCGATTCCAGAATGGCAGTTGCATTGTGTGAATATTTAAAAGTAAGGCATTCTGCTAGCATGTGCCAAAATACATAAATTGTTTGAGGATAGGGTTCAAACTTGATAGATTTAGACATATGGTTCTAGTGCATTATTCAACCTAATCATATTTAATATAACTCCTATATATTGTTTGAATATGACCATATGCAGCGATTTCTGGAATATATCATCTAACTCTTCCTAACCCCACCCCTACTGCCCCCTGTACCTAAATACCAGCTCCACACAGTTCCAAATTCTTAGCAAGAGCTCCAAGGGCCTTTCCAACTTTATGTCCTGTCACTACACACTTTACAATGCTTGGAGTCCCTAATTTGTATCTCTAGTAGTAAAGCACAGCTTTCTTTTTTGTAACATGTGCCACAGAGCCTCACTCTCATAAAATGCTCCACAAAAATAAAATAAAATAAAATAAAATAAAAATTTAAAAAACGGTTATATTCTTTTAAAAAAGAGAAATGTCACCTATTATAGTTTTTCCTGTAAGTTCATGCTGCATATTAGCAAATAAAGTTTCCAAAAAGCTGAAATTAATATTACCCCCAAACTTTCACACTCTGAGCACTTTTAACAACTACTTAAGTCTAGGAAATACTAATTTAGCAGTGTTTCCCCCCACCCCCCCAAAACAAAATAGAAAATAGTATCTCATACATCAATATCTAAAGTGTTAAATGTCGCTGAAAACAAGTCATTTCAAGATTACTTTAACAAGAATTGTCAGAAGGAGTTATTTTGTGGAGATCACAAATTACGCCAAAAGGATGATTTATTTAAGTCTCTATGATATGCAAACAGGTACTCATGGCTTCAGTTAACATTTCCAGAAAGAATACCAAACACACAATCAAAAATGGGCTGTGTCTCAAATAACTTAGACTGAAGTGGTATGTGTTCTAGAACACCGTGTTAGGGGACGCAGAAAAGGGATCAATGTAATGGGAGGACATTGATGTTGGAGTTGGCTTTGAAGCATCTTAAGAAAATTATTTCATTAAATGTGAGTAGAATAAAGAAATATTTTAAAACAGCATTTATATATGAGATTTAAATATGTGTAACTGAATTAATAAAATCAGAGATTATAAAGAGATATTTGACGTTTTCCTCTATATCACCCTGAGGTTTTATATTTAAATAATGGGGGGATTAATTCATGTTTGCTTTTTTTTTTTTTTTTTTCCCTTGCGGT
>NW_006782776.1:0-3666 GCF_000442215.2 Lipotes vexillifer | reverse complement strand
AAAAAAAAAAAAAAAAATGATCTAAACGAATATTTCTCCAAAGATGATTCATAGTAACCAATAAGCACAAGAAAAAAAAAATTCTCAACATCATTAGTCATCAGCGACATGCAAAAAAAACACAATGAGATAGCACTTCATACCTATTAGGATGGCTATAATCAAAAAATTGTAAATTAACGAGTATCGGTGAGGATGTGGAAAATTAGAATCCTCATACAGTGCTGGTGGGAATATAAAATAGTGCAGCCAACTTAAAAAGTAGTTCAGTGGTTCCTCAAAAAGTTAAACAGAGTTACCATATGACCCAGCAATTCCACGCCTAAGTATATAGTCAAGAGAATTAAAAACATATGTTCATACAAAAACTTGTACATGAAATTTCATAGCAGCATTATTCTTAATAGCCAAAAAGTGGTAAATTTGAAGTGTCCATCAACGAATGGATGTATAAACAAATTATCATATAGATATACAATGGAATATTATCCAGCCATAAAAAACAAAATGGTACTCTTACATACTACACATGGAGGAACCTTGAAAACATTACACCACATGTATAAAATATCCAGAATAGACAAATTTATAAAGATAAAACATAGATTAGTGGTTGCCTAGGGCTGAGGGGGGATGGAGAATTTGGAAGTGATAGTTAAAGAGTACAGGGTTTCTTTTTGGGATGATAGAAATGTTCTAATATTGATTGGAGTAATTGTTGCACAGCTCTGGGAATATTTTAAAAAATTAAAAAAACAAATAGTACACTTTGAAAGAATGAACTTTATGATATGTAAATTATATCTTCATTTTTTAAAACAGTAACTATAAAGCTGTAGCAATTAAAGTATGCAGTGCTGGTGTAAGTATAAACCAATCAAAGACAAAGAATAAAAAGCTCCAAAGCCTACCCACACTTAAAGGAACTCAGTATGGGCAGAGTTGACATTATAGATTAGTGGAGAAATGGTATTGTCCATCTGGCTATGTATATGAAAAATAAAATAAAGTTTAATCCCACAGCCATGCCACTCACACATAGGAATTGCAAATAAATTGAAGAACCTAAGTGTAAAAAAAAATTAAAAACTGTAAAACTTTCAGAGGAAAACATAGAAAGACAACCTTAAGACATCATGAGAGTGAGATTTTTAAACAAAACCAAAGCACAAACCAAAATGAAAAATATGTTATTATTCTATATTAAAATTTAAAATTCTGAATGGATATGGATTTTAATAATGGAATAAAACTCACAGATAGAGAAAACAAACTTGTGGTTACCAAAGGGGAGAGGGAAGGGGAGGAACAAATTAGGAGTATGGGATTAACAGACACAAACTACTATATATAAAATAGATAAGCAACAATGATCTACTGTATAGCACAGGGAATTATACCCATTATCTTGTAATAACCTATAATGGAGTATAATCTGCAAAAATACTGAATCACTTTGCTGTACACCTGCAACTAACATAATATTGTAAATCAACTATACTTCAATAAAAAAAAGTTTAAATTTTAGAAGAACCTATGATACTATAAAGTAAAAAGCAAGTACACAGTCAACAAAAGCTTGGTTTCTGGAATGTATAAAGAACTTTTAAAATTAATTTTAAAAAACAATATAAAAATATGCAAAAGATACGAACAATTTACAGAAAACACCAATGACAAATACATGAAAAATCTCAAAATCAGTAACAATGAGGGAAACACAAAACAATGATGTACTATTTCTCAGTCTTCATATTTTATTTGTTTATGAATTGCAGTGAGGATGTGTGGAATTGGAAATTCTGATAAACTCTTGGTGGAAATATAAACTGATACAACCATTGTGGAAAAAAAACTGGCAGGATCTGGTAAAGATGCTCACACCATAATGCTTGGCTATTCTCATTTTAGATCTCCACCTTGGAGGGGAGACAAACGAAAATGTACAGGGATCTATGAATAAGGACGCACTGTAGCACTCTTTATATAGTGAAACCCCGGACACAACCAAAGACATAAGGAAATGGATAAGGAAAGCGCAGCCTGTAGCTGAAGTTCAATGTAGCAGTTCAAATGAATGAATCACATCTCTGTATCAATCTCAAAGACATGACATTTATTAAGATTTTCAGAATTGTACACGCAGTATGATACAATGTGTGTAAATTTTAAATAATCAAAACAATATGCCATTTGTGGATACATGTTAACTTTTAAAACATGGAAAGAAAGGATATACACCAACTTAGCTGGTAATTACCTCTGGGGTAGAAGGTGGTAGAGAAAGAAATTGTGTGTCCTTTTCTTTAACTATACCTGTAACATTTTATTTTTCAGCTAATTAACCCAAATATGGCAAAACATGAGTGTCAAATCTAGATGGTAGATTAATGGTTCTGTTCTATCATTCTCTATAGCTGTCTGTATACTTTAAATAGTTCATAATCAATTTTAAAGAGATTATAGGGGGCCACAAGACTGAGGTCAGGAGACCAGTTAGAAATCTGTAGCAACAATGCAGGAAGGAGATGGCAGGAGCATGGACCAGGGTGGTTTCAGGAGGAGTGTGAAAAGTAGATGGAGTTGACAGTGGGGACAATTCAGTAGGTAGAATTGAGAGAACTTGATAACTGATTAGATAGAGTGGATAAGAAAGCGAGAGAGAAGACTCAAAATTGTCATGCAAATCTCAGCTAGCTCAGTTGAATGAAGGCATGGTAGCCAGTTGACTGAGTTAGGAAAGAGACAAAGCGGAGATGATTTGGGCAAAATAATGAATTAAGTTAGGGAAATGTCTGATTTGAGATATCAGGCAAATAAATAGTCCTCTGGTCCAGTGATCAGAACCAAGACTTGGAGGTTGGACTTAGAATGTGGTTGGCAAACGAAGACCTGGAACAGGGCACAGGGTGGAAAGAGGGCAAAGAATAAAACCCTGGAGCACCCCACAATGTAAGATCATGGGCTAAGAAGGAGCTTGAAAATGTGACTGAGATGTGACCAAAGAGGAGAAAGGAAGACAAGGAGAAGGTGGGGGGCCCCAGAACAAAAAAAAGTGAGGGTTCCAAAATTGAACACAGAGGTCAGTGCTACTTGGTGCTCCGTCATGAGAAATCAGGTCCCCAAATTCTCACTGGATATAACAATGCAGAGGCCATTGCTGACCTGGGAGTAGGAATCAAATTGTTGGGGAGAGACCGAAGAAGAGAGAACTCTGTCAGCCGGTGTAGACACTTGCTTTGAAGTCAGACTGCCTGGGATCCACTCCCACAGCAGTGAGTGTACCTGGGCAAGTTACCTAATCTCCTAATGCTTTAATTACATGTTAACTCACCTAGTATTCATTTACCATAGGGTTATTGTGAGGATTAAATAAATTACTACTAGGTGAGTTAGCACATTCACTATATATCATCACTATGTTGACAATAGTCACTAGATACACGCCACTATGAAATATGGTTGGGATAGGGAAAAAGGTAGAGTAGTAGCCACAAGCAGCATTGGGCCAAATGATAGTGGTCTCACTGTTGTGGCCTCTCCCATTGCAGAGCACAGACTCTGGACGCGCAGGCCCAGCAGCCATGGCTCACGGGCCCAGCTGCTCCGTGGCACATGGGATCCTCCCAGACCGGGGCACGAACCCGCGTCCCCTGCATCGGCAGG
>NW_006782775.1:0-411 GCF_000442215.2 Lipotes vexillifer | reverse complement strand
TATTTTCTGTTTCTTCCTGGTTCAGTCTTGGAAGGTTATACCTTTCTAAGAATTTGTCCACTTTGTCCAGGTTGTCCATTTTATTGGCATAGAGTTGCTTGTAATAGTCTCTTAGGATGCGTAATTTCTGTTTCAAATTTTTCTTCTTTAGTGTATAGGAATGTAAGAGATATCTGTGCATTTATGTTGTATCCTGCTACTTTACCAAATTCATTGATTGGCTCCAGTAGTTTTCTGGTAGCCTCTTTAGGATTCTCTATGTATAGTATCATGTCATCTGCCAAGAGTGAGAGCTTAACTTCTTCTTTTCCGATTTGGATTCCTTTTATTTCTTTTTCTTCTCTGATCCCTGTGGCTAAAACTTCCAAAACTGTGTTGAATTTTAGTGGTGAGAGTGGGCAACCTTGTCTT
>NW_006782774.1:0-523 GCF_000442215.2 Lipotes vexillifer | reverse complement strand
CACCTCTGGATTCTATTCAAAAGGATCATCATCTTTTCCTTTCAGTGATTCATGTAGAGGCCCGGCTATTAGACTGTAGTTAGCGATCCAGATGTAGCAAACCCTGGTATCCCCAGGAACCCCTAAGCTGTCTTCTCGTTTTAGAAATGGGTAAGACTGAAATGGTTTCTTGCCTTTCCTGGGATGGACTTCTCTGACCTTCTGTGAGAATGAAGCCCAGGCAGGTCACCTTAGTCTGTGATATTTGAGCTTTTTCTTGGACAACTTCTATCCTTTATTGGCTTGGTAGTTCACAGGCCTCCTTAGTAGGGCTGGCAATCAGAATGTCGTCTGCATATTGAAGGAGGGTTTCCTTTTCCAGAGGTAGAACTTTTAGGTCTTTAGCTAAGCTTTCCCCAAAGATGGTGTGGGAATTTTTGAACCCTTGGGGCAGGACGGCCGGGAAGTAATTTTTTTGTTTTATGTTGAGTCCTGCCACTCACAAGCCAAACTTTCTTGTGACTCTGGGACTAATGGAATACAA
>NW_006782773.1:0-1384 GCF_000442215.2 Lipotes vexillifer | reverse complement strand
TAGTTGTGGCACACGGGCTTAGCTGCTCCGTGGCACGTGGGATCTTCCTGGACCAGGGCTCGAGCCCGTGTCCCCTACATTGGCAGGCGGATTTTCAACCACTGCGCCACCAGGGAAGCCCTGGGGCCTCTTAGCTCTTATCTGAGCCAGACCTCTTCCTGCGGGAGCCCTGGTGGGCTCTCTGTGTTCCCACTAGTTCCATCTGAAACTTGGAATGTGCCTTTGCTTGGAAAGTATAGGGTGAAGGGTTGCTTCGACTCCACTGTGGTTACTTCTTGGTTAAGTCAGCCTTTGTGACCTGGCCTGGGGTTCTAACCACACTGGACCATGTGATTTCCCGGGAAGAAAACACATGCTGCGTCCTAAATAGCAAATTCCAAACACACTGTTGGACCACAGCTTATTTGTGAGTTCGGAAAGTCTGCCTGAAACGCTTTGATTCCGTGTGACAAGAAAAATAAGCTGGGCTCTTTAGCGTGACTGCTGGGGTTGCTGGTTTAAAATAGCCTAGAAGCAGCGGGGCTAGTTCTCACCTTGTTCTTCTTCAAGGGCATTAAATCGCACAGGAGTTTGTGACTGTGGTCTGAGGAAGATGTCCGTGGAGCAGTGGGTAAAGGCTGGAGTTGGGTGATGTGCATCTGGTCCTGCCCGTGTCCTTCACTAGTTGTGTGGTCCAGAGTGAGGCACTTTACCTCTCCAGGCAACTGCTTTTCCATCTGTAAAATAAGGGGGTTACACAAGAGGGTCCCCAAGCCCCCTTCCTATTCTCAGATTCGATGGAACAAATAGCCTCTGGTGCGGAATTACAAATGAGGGGCCTGCTCAGAAATCGTGTTCCTTTCTTTTACTTCCTTTGTAATTTTTATCTCTTGGTGGAGGCGTTCTCTTTTAGCTGTGGCAGAAGAGGAAAAGGGAAAGTGAGGTTCTTCTGCATTAAATGGAGCATTTAATGATGGATAAGCAAGAAGACGTGTGATGGGTCTTTTTCTCACGTTGGGTATTTGGCGAATAGATCAGCAGATCCTGGCATCCGAGTGACAGCCAGCATTGAAAAGGGAGGAACTTGGCTGTCCGGCCCTTCCAGCTGTGAGAGCTTGAAAGGGAAGCTGTAGGGGGAATGTCTTTCATTTTCCCCTGGAAGCTGGGAGACCGTTCAGCTCAGCACTGCCAACTGTATGATGTGGGCACGCCTGTAAATGAAGCCTTTTTCCTTGGACGTCTTTCAGGCTGCAGTCTCCCCTCTGGCACCTCCAGCCCCTTGGAACAAAGCCTAATGTAAAGTCTGGGTGCAACTCAGACCAGCCTGGGAAAGATTTCGCTCGATAATAGCAGGAAGGCCTTGATATGTCTTCAGTGGCCTTCTTTTTTTTTTTTTTTTTTTTTT
>NW_006782772.1:0-1154 GCF_000442215.2 Lipotes vexillifer | reverse complement strand
AAAGAGAATCACTTCAATAAACTAAGAGTTCTAACCATTTAAAATCTATGTGTACATAATGACAAAGTCCTTTTTAAAAAAGTAAAGCAAAATTTAACAAACTACAGGGTGAAAAAAGATAAAACCGTAATCATAGTGGAAGATTTTAGCATTCCTAACTCAGTAATTTATACACAATCAGACAAAAGAAAAATCAGGGCAGATCTGGAGTATCTGAACCTCAAAATTAACAACCTGACCCACTGACTTAGAACACACATGCTTTTTAAGCACACATAGAACATTTTCAAAATTTAACAGGGCTGGCCATAAAATAAGTCCACAAATTGCAAAGGGCTGAAGCCGTATAGGGCCCCATCTCCACCGTGGAAATAAACCAGAAGCCAGTGACAGAAAGGCAACTATGAGTTTTCCTAATGGTTAGAAATGAAGAAACAAGCACTTTGACTGATTCAGCATCTTACTGTAGGAAGAGAATGAAAATGGGGTGAAAGTGTCAAACGAAAATAGGCGAGTTACATGAGATATGCAGTGTGGTCCCATTTCGGGGCAGGGCAGAGAAATATATACATCTTCAAACCATTAACCATGGTTACCTCTTCCATTTGGACAAGGTGAGAAGAGAGAAAGCAAGACGTTCGCTCTTTTCTCTGTATGGTTTTCACATTTTACACTGAGTACATAGTTTATCTCTGTAGTTGTAAAGGGCTTGTATCTTTTTTTTGTATGACCCAATTAAAATATGCATCTATAGAACATCCAAATGCACACATATTTATGCATCATATGGGTGCCGAGAATCGTATGGAACCTAATGATAACTTAATGAATCTCCCTGTTTCCTTATTTAACATTTTTCTCCTTCCTCATCATCCCATCACCCCCAATCCCATCACCCTCTCCACCAACAGGCACCCAAATTGTGCACGTCTTTTTAATCTGTCTTCCATGAGTTTATATATGTGCATAGAGTCATGACAAGTACATAGTATTTTTTCAGCATGTATCTTTATAAAGCTTGTTCTGTTTCTCACTTTTTGTTCTTGTTTTTTTTTTTTGGTACGCGGGCCTCTCACTGTTGTGGCCTCTCACGTTGCGGAACACAGGCTCCGGACGCGCAGGCTCAGCGGCCATGGCTCACGGGCCCAGCCGCT
>NW_006782771.1:0-203 GCF_000442215.2 Lipotes vexillifer | reverse complement strand
GTAGAAGTCTTGTGCATGAACTTCTATTTTTTTTTAAGGACACTTACATGAAGAACTAGGGACGATTGTAAGATCATTGTGTAAAATGTACTACTCTAGGTTTTGAAAGCATAAAATAAGGAACTTGGCGGGTACAAATGAGAGTTTCTTGAAAGAGGAAACTGTAGAGGAAATGATGAGCAGTGAAGTATTGAGAAGGCAAG
>NW_006782770.1:0-238 GCF_000442215.2 Lipotes vexillifer | reverse complement strand
CTGGGCTCCAGTGCCCAAGTGGTGATCCTTCTCTGTCCAGCACTGGAAACTTCCTGCTCCCTGGCCCCACTCTCCCCAACTCCTCACCAGTGGCATCTTTCCAGAAAAGCATCCATGTGCAGACGAGGCTGTCTGTAGCTGTTCCGGCCCCGCCCCCCTCTCCCCTTCCCTGCCCTGTGCCCGCTGAGCCTTCCCTTCTGCCAGGGCTCAGCTACGGCAGGAAATCTCCCTGGGCGCC
>NW_006782769.1:0-236 GCF_000442215.2 Lipotes vexillifer | reverse complement strand
AAGAGGCTACTTTTTAAAAACTTTTTAAAATTGAGATATAGTTGATGTATAATATTATATAATTACAAGTGTACAAAATAGTGATTCACAGTTTTTAAAGTTTATACTCCATTTATAGTTATAAAATATTTGCTATGTGACTTTAAATTTTAGTGGTGTTGTACTAAATCCACCAGATTTGTTAGTTTATTGGTTTTAGTTTTGTTTCTTTTTACCTCCACAGTTTACAATGACTG
>NW_006782768.1:0-530 GCF_000442215.2 Lipotes vexillifer | reverse complement strand
GAATGTGTGTGGCCTTGGTGAGAGAGCAGAGGTTTGGGAGATGTTGCTTTATATTGGCTTTCATATCAGGAATTTGTACACATAGCCTGCAAACAACGTTTCTTGCAAACATATGAACGTTCTTAACCCTCCATGTGAGGGGTCAGAAATGGCAGTCAAGTTCGTTTCACAGGTAACAGCTGATTTGAGGACTGGAAAACAGGCTTCCTTGTTTACAGACAACCACAAGGCTGCCAGTTGTGTGCCAAATCCACACAACTACACCGTTGCATTGGGAGAGCAACCAAACATGTTTTACATGATTTATTTCAGAGAAGGAAATGCTTCTTGTAAGGCTCTGTCAGTTTAAAAAGCAAGAATGACCATCCACCTTTCCCAATTCAAGCCCTATATATCATAAATATGATAGCTACACACGAGCAACTGATTACATACATCACGAGCTTTGATGAATGCAAAGCCCCTATAAAGATATCAACAAAACGAAGTTAGATCTTCGTGTAAATACATCACCAGTTAAACCCAGTTAA
>NW_006782767.1:0-231 GCF_000442215.2 Lipotes vexillifer | reverse complement strand
AAAAGGGAACCCTCTTGCACTGTGGGTGGGAATGTGAATTGATACAGCCACTATGGAGAACAGCACGGAGCTTCCTTAAGAAACTAAAAATAGAACTACCATACGACCCAGCAATCCCAGTATCTCAGGCATATAACCTGAGAAAACCATAATTCAAAAAGAGTCACATACCACAATGTTCATTGCAGCTCTGTTTACAACAGCCAGGACATGGAAGCAACCTAAGTGTCC
>NW_006782766.1:1166-1577 GCF_000442215.2 Lipotes vexillifer | reverse complement strand
GCCTTTCTGGATTTTACACTTTTTTCAGATGGCCTTTTTGAACGGGGGGAAGTGAGAGTTCATCTTACCGCAGATTTCCATTGCAAGCTTGCTTGGTTGGCCAAAAAGGGCGTATGCGTTTTTCCTGAATATATTCAGGAAAAAACGCATACGCCCTTTTTGCCAAGGGCATCCTGCTCGGCGTTCTGCCTCTTTTCATAGGCTTTAAATGCAATTCCAAACCACCTCCTGAAATCGATTTCCTGCAATTCTGCCTCATTTTCAAGTTCTCTTCGCAGCCTTACTTCAATATATTTTTGGACGAAAGCTGTCATTTATAACTCTGCAGGTTTGTGAATTACAGTGGCCCTGAACTCCTTTTCTCCCCTCGCTTTCTTGTGAGCAGGCCGCCATCCCACAGGAATGCTTCAG
>NW_006782766.1:0-1151 GCF_000442215.2 Lipotes vexillifer | reverse complement strand
ATTCTTCTTGCTGGTGGGAAATTAGAGTTCAATGTGCCCGTCCAAACACCTACAGCTAGTCTCTCGTTGGTTCTCCCCATTCCTGTCCATCTTATGCAGAAATTGCAAAGTGTGCCAAACCGGACGTTAAAGGCACTGACTCTGCAAGTGTGAGGAGTGTCAGGAAAGCGTCTTGAACGGCAAACACGTGTTCCAGGGCACGTAAACTGAGATGCATTTTAGGAACGTTGCCCGATCACACAGTGGACCATACTCTGGGTTTCCCATGAATGTTTTAGCGGAAGGAAGAATCCATTAAACCTGGGGAGTTGGGCCCCATGGAATGGATACCATGCAGCATTTCTTCAAAGGATTTTCTCTGCTTACCAAACCTCACCAATCCTATCAGCCCCTAGTGTCCAGCCTTATGTCTCACACAGCTGTGGTTGTAGATGTGGTAAATCCAGGTTTCATCCCGAGCCCTGAATGAAATAAGTAACAGTGTCTCTCTATTTCACTGTCATTGTGTGTGGGTTTTCAAATGTATTTTTATAATGGGATTTGGCTGATTTTCACTGCTGCGCTGATGTCGCTCTACACACGCTTGATTCCCTTACGGAGATATATAAATATATAGGTTCTAAGATTCCTACCAGTCAGGTGTATTCCTGTGCGTTGAATATGGTGTGTTGAGTCCATTTCGCGGAGCAAGGAGTAGATCTTGTCTATTACGTATTTGGCTTCTGGAACGGTATCTGTGCTGATTTCTATCTCTGGTTTTATGCAGCACCCCCACTCAGCTTTCCCCTTAACCAAGTATAAGTTTGTTTTCTAAATGAGAGACTCTCTTCTGTTTTGTATTTCCTTTCATGTGTAGAAAAGTTTACAATCCGTGCATTAGTGATACCGTATGATGTTTCTTTTTCCGTGTGACCTATTTCACTTGGAATCTTCCTACCTAAATCCACTCACTAAGATGCTACGGGCCTCATGACATTGATTTCATTGCTGACTGATATTCCATGGCACGTAAGTGCCACAACTTGGCGATCCATTTTTTCCTTTCATGGGTATTTAACTTGTACCTTGGACGAGGTTCCAGTAAAGAGTGCAGCCCCAAACTTTGGTGTGGCTCTGTCTTTTTGATTTCTGTTTCTCTAAGCCTAGTGCCC
>NW_006782765.1:0-234 GCF_000442215.2 Lipotes vexillifer | reverse complement strand
GCCATCTTGAATTGCAGTGTCTGGGGCAGCCGTTTCGCAAGAGGAAGTCTGGTCTGAAGCGCCGGAGGTGAGGCGTCTGCGTGTGGCACCCTATGAGCAAGTGAAACTAGACAAAGCACTGAGGAAAGAAAAAAGCTGCCCCCGCCTCCCCAGGAGACCCTCCAAGACCAGCAGGTGACTTGTGGCCAGCATTTTGGACAGCACAGGTCTGGAGAGCAGGAGAGGAATAGGAAG
>NW_006782764.1:0-218 GCF_000442215.2 Lipotes vexillifer | reverse complement strand
TTAGTACCATTTTTTTTTTTTTCTTTTTTTTTTTTTGTGGTACGCGGGCCCCTCTCACTGTTGTGGCCTCTCCCATTGCGGAGCACACGCTCCATTCGCGCAGGCTCAGCGGCCATGGTTCACAGGCCCAGCCGCTCCACGGCATGTGGGATCCCCCCAGACCAGGGCACGAACCCATGTCCCCTGCATCGGCAGGCAGACTCCCAACCACTGCGCCA
>NW_006782763.1:0-390 GCF_000442215.2 Lipotes vexillifer | reverse complement strand
AAATCAAGAAAACACTCCCATTTACCATTGCAACAAAAAGAATAAAATATCTCGGAATAAACCCACCTAAGGAGACAAAAGACGTGTATGCAGAACATTATAAGACACTGATGAAAGAAATTAAAGATGATACCAACAGACGGAGAGATATACCATGTTCTTGGATTGGAAGAATCAACATTGTGAAAATGACTCTACTCCCCAAAGCAATCTATAGATTCAATGCAATCCCTATCAAACTACCACTGGCATTTTGCACAGAACTAGAACAAAAAATTTCACAATTTGTATGGAAACACAAAAGACCCCGAATAGCTAAAGCTATACTGAGAACCAAAAACGGAGCTGGAGGAATCAGGCTGCCTGACTTCAGACTATACTACAAAGCTA
>NW_006782762.1:0-666 GCF_000442215.2 Lipotes vexillifer | reverse complement strand
GGGGCCTGACCACCCTGACCCCAGTGTCTGAGAGCAGCAAGGTGGTGGTGGTGGAGAGCGTCAGGAAACGGGCCTTAGGACTAACCTAGCGTCTCTTCCTAGGCAGGGCGTCCCTCCCCAGGGCCTTGATTCCTACACTAGTTGCCACTTTATTCTGGGCCCCTAATTGTTTGCTTCCGTTGGTCTTGCGCACGCTTGGCCCTGGTTCCCTGTTGCTTCCCTGTTGCTGGAGGAGGAGGTGCTGAAACGTTTGTTACGGCAGAAAATAAAACTGAACTACTACTCCGTGTCTGAGTATATTTTCAGGTACTGCGCCTCCACGGTTTCTTGCTTTGTCCTTGGTTTCAAGGGAAGGTTCTGGGCTTCAGGTATTCTAGTAGTACAAGGTAATTGAAGACGGTTTAGGAAATGGAAGAAAAGTAAAATGCATTATGTCCTGTCATTCAGCGCTAACTACTATCAGTATTTTGGAATATTTTCTTAGTTTTATACTTTCATTTATATATAGCAAGAATATAATGTAATTTTTGCAAGTTCATGGTTAATGTTTTTCCTGAATTATTTTCATTTAACATGTGAGCTTTTTTTTTCTTCTAAAATTTCTTCATTTTTTTTTTTTTTTTAACATCTTTATTGGGGTATAATTGCTTTACAATGGTGTGTTAG
>NW_006782761.1:0-584 GCF_000442215.2 Lipotes vexillifer | reverse complement strand
ATAGGGAATGGGGATGGTTTAAGGTAAAGGTTAGGGTATGATAACGGTTTAGGGTTAGCATTCATTTTAGGGCAAGGGTTAGCGTGAGAGATAGGGTTAATGCACGTGTTAGGGTAAGGGTTAGTGTTAGCGTTAGTGTTAGGGCTAGATTTAGGGAACGGGGATGGTTTAGGGTACAGGTTTGTATACGACAATGGTACAAGGTTAGCCTACATGTTAGGGCACGGGTTAATGTTAGAGTACGGGTTAGGATTAGGGCGCGGGTTAGGGTAAGGCTTTGGGTAAGGGTTAGTGTTAGCGTTAGGGTTAGGTTTAGGGAACGGGTATGGTTTAGGCTACAGGTTATAGTACGACAACGGTTTAGAGTTAGTGAACGTGTTAGGACATGTGTTAGTGTTAGCGTACACATTAGGATTAGGGCACGGTTTAGGGTAAGGCTTCGGGTAATGGTTAGTGTTAGGATTAAGGAATGGGGATGCTTTAGGGTACAGGTTTGTGTCCGACAATGGTTCAGTGTTAGTGTATGTGTTAGGGCACGGGTTAGTGTTAGCGTACCGGTTAGGATTAGGGCATGTTTTAGGGTC
>NW_006782759.1:0-222 GCF_000442215.2 Lipotes vexillifer | reverse complement strand
GCCCAATTATTATTAATGACTACAGTGTCTGATGTATTAATGGGAATCCACATAAGAAAAATAAAACATGTATTTTGCTCTTACCCCTAAGTTGTGTCGCCACCATCTATAAATCAGGCAGAATTCGGGAATGTTTTATCCAGCGTTCATCATTAATCAACAGAGTCAACAGTGGGGGGCCACCGTCTTTAGGCAACCCTTTCTGATGAGGATTAAGCAAGT
>NW_006782758.1:0-223 GCF_000442215.2 Lipotes vexillifer | reverse complement strand
GAAAGAGTTGGGCATTATTATAGACAGTGTCAGTGCCTCAGGTAGAGACATCATCACAGCCAGGGCCTTGGATATGGACAGTGTCAACCAACAGTGAGGGACATCTAAAGCTATTAGGGACATGGTCAAGGCCTTATATTGGGCCAGCATCAGGGCTGTAGTGTCTACCAGTGTCAGGGCATTCATTAATGAGGGACAAAATTAGGGTGTTAGTTAGGGAAAG
>NW_006782756.1:0-418 GCF_000442215.2 Lipotes vexillifer | reverse complement strand
TGGCTGTCTATCTGTATTTTTTCCTTGGAAAAATGTCTATTTAGGTCTTCTCATTTTTTAAAAGAAGATTTTGGGTGTTCTGATATTGAGTTGTATGTGCTGTTTCTGTAGTTTAGATATGAACCCTTGCTTGGTCACCTTTTTGGTGTTAACCTCTTATCATGTGCAAATATTGTCTCTCCTTCAGCAGGTTGTCTTTTCATTTTGTCTTTGGTTTCCTTTGCTGTGCAAGATCTTTTAAGTTTAGTGAGGTCCCACTTGTTTATTCTTGCTTTTGTTTCATTTGCCTTAGTAGACTGAACCTAAAACTGTTGATATCATTTATGTGGAAGAATGTTCTGTATTTTCCTCTAGAGGTTTTATGGTCCTACATTTAGGTCTTTATTCAGTTTTGTGTTTATTTTATATATGGTGTGCT
>NW_006782755.1:1286242-1305725 GCF_000442215.2 Lipotes vexillifer | reverse complement strand
GCTAGCCGTGGCGCACTAACCCCTTCGGGCTATGTTCAAGCCGCCAACCCCAGTCCTCTCCCTACGCTCCGACCAAGCCCGAGCCTCAGCTCGCAGCCCCGCCCGCCCCGGTGAGGGAGCAGACAAGCCTCTCGGGCTGGTGAGTGCCGGTTCGCACCGATCCTCTGTGCGGGAATCTCCCCGCTTTGCCCTCCGCTCCCCTGTGGCTGCGCTCTCCTCCGCGGCTCCGAAGCTCCCCGCTCCGCCTCCCGCAATCTCTGCCCGCGAAGGGGCTTCCTAGTGTGTGGAGACCTTTCCTCCTTCACAGCTCCCTCCCACTGGTGCAGGTGCCGTCCCTGTTCTTTTGTCTCTGTTTTTTCTTTTTTTTTTTTTTGCCCTACCCAGGTACGTGGGGAGTTTCGTGCCTTTTGGGAGGTCTGAGGTCTTCTGCCAGCATTCAGTAGGTGTTTTGTAGGAGTTGTTCCACATGTAGATGTATTTCTGGTGTATCTGTGGGGAGGAAGGTGATCTCCGCGTCTTACTCTTCTGCCATCTTCTCAGCACCCCAAAATTTATATTATTTTAATGTGATATCAATTATTTGTGTAAGATCTGTCCTACTCTGCAAAGTCAGTATATAACCTTCAAATTCTTTGATTTAAGGGAAAGTAATTTATATGCATTTCTCCATAGTAAAATATGCAAAGTCTTCAGGAAGACAGAAACTGCATTGTGAAATGCATGTTTAGTAACAAGAAACATATTGAAAGTGCACAGAAAGTCTTTCTTTTGTATATATTTTATTCCCTTCTTTGCTCTCACACACTTTATTATTACTCCTCTAGCTTCTAAATAAGATTGATTGGTGAGTTGATTACAGGGGTGCCTGAGCACAGATTGTGGGAAGTCTTAGTGTGACTCGGTATGTCATAAATCAAACAGCAGGTGAGTGGGAAACACAGTTCCCTGACTCACAAAATATAATAATAAAAATGTAAATAAATAAACTAGCCTCCTTTATTAGGAGATAACCAGTATCAGTAATAACTCTGATAATATATAGGAATCAGTTACACATTTTCCTTTTATATACAAATTTTAAAATATTTATAATATACAAGCTATTATACTAGGCAGCATGGGAGATTTAAGTGTGAAAAAACAAGGTACTTGTCAATGACATCACCATCAAGTAGAGGAAATAAAATCGAGCACTGTAGCATAGAGTAGAAATTAACAGCAAATGTTTAAGATTATTTGGAAGAGAAGAAATTTATGTTTTCTGAGGTAATGATTTGAAGAACAGAGAAAGATTCTTAGAAGGAGCTTCCACATAATGGGGCTTCAGCACATAATGATGAAAAACAATGGCATTCAAAATGGAAATAGCAATGAGAGTATTGATCCTCCCATTTTCACAACAAAACAGGCTCCTTCATTTCCTTACTCTCACTCAGTGTGGACACAATTTAGGCATCCATTGCCATAAGTACTCTTTTCATTCATCATTCTTTCCATCCTGTTCTTTTGATTCCTTAGTATGTGCCAGTCACTACAATAAGCTCTGGGAATAAAGAAGAGAGAGCCAAAGTCTCTGTCCTCAAGGAAATCTTAATCTAGAGAATCTTTTTCCATGTCAGAAATGCCTCTTCAATTTTCCCTCCTGTCCATTTCGTGGTCACTGCTTTAGTATATGTTATCATCACCTGTTCACAGAACTATTTTGACCAACAGTTTCTTAGACTTCTCCACTTTACACCCACCTGTTGTTGAGGGTTTTCCTTGGCGCGCTCTGTTGGCAGGAGAGGAAATCAAGCCATACTTCTGAAATTAGGCAATCACTGAAAAAGTACATGGACCAAAATATAGACGACAATTATGTGCATAAATGATAGCAGAATACATGAAAAAATATCCACATTATAATGTTCATTTCAGAGCTATTTCTAATGGTGAAATAAAAATATACTTCAAATCTCCATCAGTACTATGGTGATATAAAAAATAGTGCATAATCATTAAAAGTGATGATACCATTTATAATTTCTGACCTAGAAAAGATGTCCATGATGTATTTTGTTGTTGTTGTTGCGGTACGCGGGCCTCTCACTGTTGTGGCCTCTCCCGTTGCGGAGCACAGGCTCTGCACGCTCAGGCTCAGCGGCCATGGCTCCCGGGCCCAGCCGCTCCGTGGCATGTGGGATCTTCCCGGACCAGGGCACAAACCCACGTCCACTGCATCGGCAGGTGGACTCTCAACCACTGCACCACCAGGGAAGCCCTGAAATATCTTTGAATGAATATTTTAAATTCACTTAGGTAAAGTTTGGGATATAATAAGTTGTCTGTTGAAACTTTACTTCAGTAAATTTTGTGGACAATTTACAATTTATTAATTGTCATTTCTACAGTAATTTATAAAGTATGATAATCTTAAATACTTCATTCCTAAACACTAAAAACAAAATCTTAGATGAACTTAAATTGCTTTTTCTTATTTTATCATTTCTGTAAGAAATCATATTCAAGTGGACCTGGAAATATCAGTATCTTACCATATTCTTCACACTGGCAAGGTTCCTTCCCTACTTGACTAAATAAAATTGATCATAGTCTTTAAGTCTACAAAAATATGAGTTCCAAAACTAAGACATCTTTAATTATTTAAAAAATACAAAAACCTCTTTAAACAGTACACATTTATACTGTACACATAAAGCTAATAATACTTGATAATAATTACTGGATAAAGGTTTAAGTATTTACTTTCTATCTTACTCTAGTCTGTATTTCCAAGACTCTCAAAGAGTTATTAATAAGAATCTCACCTATAAACATTTTACTATTTATGATGAACTAGAAATAACCAATGGCAACTATTTTAAATTGAAATTCGGGAAGAACAAATTTCTTTTTCAGTTTTCCATTCTTAAAAAGTGTAAGAAAGCAGGAATTTTTCTTTTTAAAGTACCATGTACTCTGAATTCCAGTTTGTGATACTGTCCATTGCACATCACTAAAAATATCAGCAAAACAAAGTTGAAAACTACTTTCCATACCTGCCTAAATTTTGCACGGGCCTCTTTTTCTTTCATTCTTCCATGGGCAACTAAGTAATCAAATACTTCACCTGAATCAGAAAGGTAAAGCAGGCAGTAAAATATACATAGATTTTTCAGTTAACAATATATGCAATGTCAAGTTTTTGCCTTGTTTTTGAAGAAGCTTTTGGCCCACACTTTTCTGATAGTTCTATATAAATCACAACTATTACATGAATAGAAAAAAGGAAAAAAATACATGTAAAATTGAATATGGGTAGCGGCTTATGATTCAGCAAAACTCTTAATAAAAAGTCACAAGAAAACTTATTTTCTGCTTTCAAGTATTATGTAAAAATACAGTCAACTCTTTATTATCCAGTCTAATAAAGGGAAGCCACAGCATGGGCAATCAAAAATTATATTTGGCTTTGTATTTGGGGCCTACATTTCAAATAAAATAACAAAAGTCGTATTATGTTGGCTCACTCTCTTAAAGTCTACTAGTCATAGAGATTTGGTCAAATTCCATCTCTTTACCTCCATCCACACTGATTTCTTTCTTTTCCTTCCTACACTGATTACGCTCATTCTCACAGTACTCATTTCATCTGCATTGGTATTTAACTACTTATTCTACAGAATGAAATCATCCTTGTGTGCATCTCCTATTACCCCAGATGAGCTGCAAACTCCTTCAATGCTGTCATCATACCCATACTTTACCTGTATCCCCATCCGCATGACAGAACACGAAGTGGATAGACAATACATATTTGTTGAAATAATTTAAAGACACTAGAAAAATGTTCTAATAGATCTTTTACTTTACATGTCTGTACGTTTTTTTCTTTTTTCTCTAATCAATAATAATAATAAACCAACTAATGTTTAGTTACATTATCAAAAATAAAATATCTCAGTGTAAGGGATAAAATTTTTATATCCTTATAATTTGTACCACATAGATATATATATGTATATTAAAAACTCATAAAGTGGCTTAAAGAGCTCTTGTAAAGTACAGCAAAGTGCTTAAAAACTCAGGTTTTAGAATCAGACCAATTTTGGTATGAATCCTTATTTAGCCCTAAGTAGCTATTGGGAGACATAAGAGAGATTTCTTAACTTCGTTTAGACCCTGTTTCTCCCTATTACCTATTTCACATGGGTGTTGTGAGGATTAAATGAAATAATGCACGTGCTTATTAGCACAGTGAGACTGGCATATAGTAAGCACTCAATAAATTATATATTTGTATCTAAGTATACAGATATATTACATATACATATATGCAATATCAATCCTAGGACATAAGTAAAATGTTAAAAATCAAATATGTAATGATGTATGTCAGATGAAACTAATAAATCTACAATGTTAGCATATTATACCAAGCATACTTAAATGATTAAATGGGATGATGAAAACAGAGAAATGAACAGATGCTCTAGTTGACCCATCATAGCAGTTAATTCTAGATATGTGAGTTTAGGCGGGGAAAGATATACGGCAGGAGTTCAAAAATTTGGACCACTCTTAAGCCTGGAACGCTCACACCCCCCGGATGTTTACATGATTCAGTCCTTTACTGATTATATATTATTTGTTTATGATTTGCTTCCCCAACTAGAACGTAATCTTTCGTAATCTTTTTGAGGGCAGGGACCTTGTCTTTGCTCACTCATGTGTTCCTAGCACCTAGAATACCACTTAATACACAGTAAATATTTAATAAATGTCTGCATGAGCAAAAGAAGGTATAAACACACTATTCCAAAGTAGTCCTGACGCCTACTTTTAATAGGCTCCTTTGAACGAAACACGGTTCAAAATCATAAAGGAGTTCCCTGCCCTTCTAATCACTGAAGATCTTTTGCCCCATTAGTGAACCAGAATCAATAGATGTACTTCTGGCAAAGAGGCAGTTGTCTGACTCAACCCTTGTTCATGCTAGGATTCTCGTGTGCATGTCAGATTCAATCCTAAAATATCTAGAAATTTCAGAGGAAAAATATTAAGTGTTTTATTCTCTAGAGTCACCTTGCCATTTATAGATTAAAAAGGCAAGAGGATGATTCTAGATTTACTGCTACAGAACCAAGATAGTTTGTTACAGGATCACTGACTGGCAAGACTCAAAGAACACCTATCCCTAGGAATCAGAACTGAATAAGGGGCCACTGGCTGAGCTCCAGTACACACCTCTCTACACTACACTACACCCTTCTGCCCCTCCCAATGCTACTGAAGGAGAGCAGTGAGGACCCTACGTGCTGTCTATTACTCCAGCCATTGCTCCCCTTCATCAGCACCAATAAAGAGTTGACTGCACTTACCATTAATCGTTAAAGCAGTATGCACATTAACACAGCCTTGTGGCAGACCTTCATAAAAATGGAACAATGCCCACAGATCTTTAGCTGTCTATAATTTCTCATATCAAAACATGTTTAGCCCCACTCTCTAGACTTTAGATCGCTAAAAAAAAAAAAAGTCTAACTGGATAAACACTCAGGGTTTCAACAATGATGAATTGATACATAGATCTAACTACAGGATAGAAAAGTAAAGAAAGTTTCATTATGTGGTATTTGTAGGTTCATTAATTTTATTATAGACTAACATTTTATGCAAATTTGTAATATTTAATATTTCTTAAAATCCTCTAATAATAAAAAACATTAATGATGTAGGTTTCAAGGTTAAGTAAAAAACCTACAATGAAATATCTTCATGATGAAAAAAAGCTATGCAAAAAACTAAACCTTTTAAAACTTTCAACCTACATAAAAAACTGAAAAAGCAATTAAAATCCGTTTAATATTTGTTGTAAAATTTTTTAGAAATCTAAGAGAGGGTATAAAAATACATAGCTTAGATGCTATAGACTAAAATAAATCATCTTTATTCTAGTTACAGAAAATCTGAAGCATCACAAAAATCTATACATTTTATTAGCTAAAAAAACTCAAAACTAAATTCAACACTAAGTTTTTCAATTGATTAGCAAAAAATGGTGATTAGCCAAAGTGGTTTAAATAATTTCTGCTGCCCTCTCTCTTCTTCAATTGCTTAAATTCTCTGAGCCCTTAAAACCTTCAAGTATCCTCATTTTACTTATTAACTGATTTAACTCCATAAATTTTAAACCTGTTTCCGAGAAAGTTAAGTCTTATGCCTAAAAGAACAGTGAATCTGAGCCAATGTATCTCTCATTTGAGGGAAAGTATATGAAAATGATTTTCTATTATATATCAGTGTTTAAAAATCATTCCTATTTTTGAACACTATATAGTCAGAATATACATTGGGTTGGCCAAAAAGTTCCTTCGGGATTTTCATATCTTCCCAAAGAACCTGAACGAACTTTTTGGCCAGCCCAATATTATATTCTACTAGAAATGTATCTTACTATTTCTCCGTCAACTCAGTCTCTTAACTTATAAAATATACAGATCAATACTTGTTTAAATTGAAACATTTTATGGATTTCTTGAAAATGTATGTATATGGAGAATCTGTCATATATGAACAATCAGTGAAATAAACACCTGACCTAGAACATGCTTTTACTCTAAACTTTATTAAATACATTCTGAATTTGAGATTTCCTGTTAATAGCCAAGAGCTTCTACTACTACTAATATTATTATATATTATATTATTTAGATAAGAATTGAAATATTCATAGATAACAATGCAAATTTAGAGTTTTGAAAATGTCCCTAAGTAATTTTTAAATAAGCCAAAATCCTACTTTTAAATGTAGGATCAATAGGTCTTGAAACTAAACACTGAATTTTCCTTAAGATACCATTTAAAGGCATTTTATGAAACTACAGATTCATTAACATCAAAAAAGACATGAATGTTAATGATTGGTATTAATAATTCTATATGTCTCATCAAAGATAACTTTTCATTCCCTTCCATCCTTACCTCCACTCGCGTATTCCATGACTAAATAGAGGGTCTTCTCTGTTTCAATAACTTCAAACAATTTTACTGAAAAAAGAAATTAGAGATATAACTCTGTGGTTGTGAGCACATATTGAATATGCTTTAAGAAACTTTAAGGTAACACTAAACTAAAGGAAAATTTGAGTATTTACTAAAAATTATTAATTACAATTTAAAGTTTAAAATTTTTCTCAAGGGTTATTACGACTATGGAAGAAAACTATTTACTGCGAAGTGATTTGGAACCAACTGCTGGGTCAAAAGAGAGTTAAATTTCTGGGATTAAAAAGATCATTCCTTTTCTAATTAGAATAAGGTAATAAAAAAAGAAAATCTTAAAATCAAAATAATAAAGTTTCAATTAAAGCTTAAAAAGACACTATTATTATAATGAGCCTATCAAAAAATGTTAAATAATCTTTGGTACAGAAACAAAAAATTTTATAATTATGTGATATTTTAAGTTTCTGGTTAAAAAATACTAAATTATGAGACTTATGTATTGACAAATAGTGGAAATTATACACCACAAGTAACTGCATGAGTGTCTCTAATAAACATAAGATTTTTTAATGTGCAAGAAACATGATTCAAAAATAAACAGATTAAAAGAAGAATTGCTTTTTACTTCTTACAATCCAATGACTTTATATAATATATGTAATCAATAAACTTATTTGTAAATATGGGGGAAAAACAGAACTTACAGAAGTAAATTCACTGAAACTGAAATCAACTCTATTTTCTTTAAAATTCACACTAGTTATTTTGCTTATAAACTATGATCAAGCCCAAGTGCCTATTATCAAAATATCTGGAATTATTTTTTATAAATACCTAAATGGCATGCAACCTCTATTTAGAGAGATTTAGTAAGGAGATACAAAAATCATTTCTATGCTTTAACTCCAAGTCATATATATTATTTTAGTGACAAGCAGAAGACAGCAAGGTAGTAGAAAACTACAATTTGTAGCCTTCAGTTAACTTCTTTATAATCTATTTTTACCCAAAGTATCACTTTCTGAGGTTATCACTTTTCCTCATTTCATATAAAACATCCTTAAAATTGTATCCTTTCAAATAGCCTCAAATTAAGGAAAATACTTCATCGTTAATTGTATACATAAATTTCATACCTATGTTAGGGTGATTCAATATCTTCATTATTCGTACTTCCCGAAACAACTGTTAAAGAAAACAACCAAACAATTTTGTTAAAAAAGAACACTCAAGCAGAGAACCAATCAAAACATCTATTTGAAGACATTTATCTGCTTATAAGACACTACAGGATTCTGGCCAAATAAGAGATTTACTTCACAGTCCCAACTCTAATTTTGCTGAGACTTGGTTCCCAGGACAATTTTAACTAATGAACTCAAATGGTTCTGTGTGTGTGTGTGTGCTTGTGTGTGTATGTGAATATACCATATACAGTAAAACAAACATTTATTTGAATACTCATTACTAGGAATAAAAGAAAAACACTGTGGGAATGAAACTAAATGATCATTCACATGATTTTTATCCCAAAAAAACCTTCCTTGGGGTTTGGGGGGCCTGACTCTTTAATCACCTCTACTGGTTGATCAGACTATAAGCAATTATGAATAAAGCTGTATAAACCATGTGTAAGTTTCTGTGTGGACATAAGTTTTCAATTCACTTGGGTAAATACGAAGGAGCATAATTGCTGGATGGTATAGTAGAGTATGTTTAGTTTTATAAGAAACCACCAAACTACCTTCCAAAGTGGCTGTACCATTTTGTATTCCCACCAGCAATGAGAGTTCCTGTTGTTCCACATCCCTGTCAGCACTTGGTGTTGTCAGTGTTTTGGATTTTCACCATTCTAACAGGTGTGTAGTGGTATCTGTTTTTTTTTGTTTTTTTTTTTAATTTATTTTTGGCTGTGTTGGGTCTTCGTTTCTGTGCGAGGGCTTTCTCTAGTTGTGGCAAGCGGGGGCCACTCTTCATCACGGTGTGGGGGCCTCTCACTATCCCGTCCTCTCTTGTTGTGGAGCACAGGTTCCAGACGCGCAGGCTCAGCAGTTGTGGCTCACGGGCCTAGTTGCTCCGCAGCATGTGGGATCTTCCCAGACCAGGGCTTGAACCCGTGTCCTCTGCATTAGCAGGCAGACTCTCAACCACTGCACCACCAGGAAGCCCCTATCTGTTGTTTTAATTTGCAACTCCTAATAATGTATGGTGTTGATCATCTTTTTATATGCTTATCTGCCATCTATATACTTTCTCTGATGAGACCTCTGTTCAGATCATTTGACTATTTCTAAATCAGTTATTCGTTTTCAAAACTCTTTCCAATCCTCAACAATACCAGATGTCAGTGGACAGCAGTAAGCATGGAATACTCATCAAATACCATGGAGATTCTAGTTAGCGACGTCAGAGAATATGTCCTTCCCATAAGCAGCCCTGGAGGCCCTGGGCAGAGGGAGCCGGAAGTCACATGCCCTCACTTCCTCTTCAGGGGTCTCAGAGGGGTAAGGGCCTCGGTGTGAGCTGGGTGGCCTCAGGTCAGCAGAGGGGAGTGTGGAATTTTACTCCTGTGAATATTCAGAAGGAGGATTGAGGGGACCTCCTACACCAAGACAGAGGGGATGCCGCCCATATCCGACATTTCTCACGATTGGCAGCAGGGGCAGAGCTCTGTGGGGTCTCCTGTATTCCTGGTGGGTAATCTCCTCAGAATGCACTCAGGGTTTTTATCTTGGTTTCTGACACCACCTGGGTCTCCTCACTCTGCTTACCTGACATCCCCCCTAAAAATAAGGCCCTCACTTCCCTGAGAAAACCAAAGAGGAAGTAAGGGGGCACCTCATCAGGTGACCTGTGCCCACAGATTCCTTGGGCTGACAGCAGAGGTAGACTCTGTGGTTTAGATTTTCAGAGAATCTGTACTTCTGGTTTCAACTTTTTTTCTTATTATGGCACATTAGCAGATAAAATTCACACATAATATGAGCACATAAAACTTATATATAACTATAAAATCATAACTCACAAATCTGATGATCCTAGGTTCTACTGTAAGCAGAATTTTTTCCTCCAGAAAAACAAGTCAAATATTATGTCTGCCTCTTATTTCTCCATGGCTTTCATAAACCCATTTTATAAGCACTGAGTAATAAAATCGTCCATTTAAACATTTAAAATATCATTTTATAAGAAATATACCTATTTGTAACTAATTTTTTAAATGTTAAACTTTATTCTTTAAAAATATTGACTTTTTTTCCTGAATCTCCACCCTGCACCCCAGGAACGTATTATAAAAAATAAATACAGATAGTCCCTATTTTGGTTTTGCTGTCCTATATAGATTTTAAAGTTATTGGACCTATTATTAATATGAGTAGCATTACTGTAAGTTTCATTTGCACTCATTAGTATTATCACTATTATGTATTTCTTTTTTAAAAAATTATTGAAGTATAGTTGATTAACAATGCTGTGTTAATTTCTGCTATACAGCAAAGTGATAGTTATACATACACACACATTATTTCTCATATTCTTTTCCATTATGGTTTATCACAGGATGTTGAATATAGTTCCCTGTGCTATACAGTAGGACCTTGTTGTTTATCCATTCTATAAATAATAATTTGCATCTGCTGATCCCAAACTCCCACTCCATCCCTCCCCCCACCTGCCATCCCCCTTGGCATCCACATTCTGTTCTCTATGTCTGTGAGTCGGTTTCTGTTTCATAGATAAGTTCCTTTGTGCCATATTTTTAGATTCCAGGTATAGGTGATATCATATGGCATTTTTCTTTCTCTTTCTGACTTACTTAAGTATGATAATCTCTAGGTCCATCCACGTTGCTGCAAATGGCGTTATTTCATTCCTTTTTATGGCTGAGTAGTAGTATTATGTATTTCTAATAGAAAAGTCCCCAGTAACAATCTTGTTCTCCTATACTTACATGTAAATGAACTGCCTCTGTTTTCTTCATTGAGTGTTGCTTTCTTATTAAAATTTTATTTATCTGTTAAGTTGTTAGATGTGACTATACAGTCACAATTCACAAGCACTAGAAGCCTTTGTAACTGGCCTCCATGAAACCAACTGTCACTCGGCATCACCTCTGCAAAACCTGCTGAGCACACTTGTGCACCCTCGATGCTCACTGTTCGAGGTGCTTCCTGTGCCCCTACACTTCTGCGGTTAAGCAGCATGCTTACCAAAGGTTATTTAGATTTCAGACATGTCTGTCAGTTACAGTTGTTACTGCAAATAGATCATTCAACTAATGTATTAGTTTTCTATTGCTAAGTAACAAATTACCACACCCCAGCAACTTCTAACAACACACATTTATTATCTCACTGTTTCTGTGTGTCAGTATTCACTGTGCATTGTGGTCACGGCTTAACTGGGTCCTCTGCTGGGGGTCTCACAAGGCTGCCATCAAGGTGCTGTCCAGGCTGCACTCTCATCCAGAGGCTCGACCAGGGAAGAATCTACTTCCAAGCTAACCCAGGCTGTGGGCAGAATTCATTTCCTTACAGCCCTAGGGCTGAGGACCCTGGTTTCTTGCTGGCTCTCCTGGAGGCTGCCCTGACCTCTTAGAGACTGCTCACAGGTCTTGCCAAGTAAGCTTCTCCAACACAGCAGTTTTACTTTATCGAGCCAGCAAGGATAATCTCTAGAGAAAGTTGGCTAGCAGGACAGTCTTATATAACATAATGTGATCGTGAGAGTGAACGCTCATCATCTTTTCCTAATTCTACTGGTTAGAAACCAGTCACAGATCCTGCTCACACTCAAAGGGAAGTGATCATACAAAGGTATGAACACCAAAAGGCAGGGATCACTGGGGTTGCCTTAAGGTCTGTCCAGCAAGATTAAATTTACATAAACCAATGAAGGACAAGTATGCTGTTTAACAAACCAAACCAAATTGAATACTTTCTAAATACTAGATAAGAGCTGTTAAAGAGACTGCTGTCCTGTTAGGTGTGGGCAAGAAGACTGTAAAAGATTAAAAGAAAATCTAGGATTCTGCTCTCAGATCACTTCCCGGGAGTCTTTAAATTCTCCATTAATTAAAATAAGAAACCAATCAGAAATAGCAGGAAACATGGGTTTACGAGTACGACTTGTACAAGATAAACAAAGCCAATCAGTAGACCCAAACTTAAAAGAGTAAATAAATAAAGCTTTGCACATAAATGAAAGGATTGGTTGATGAATGTATATTTATGTACTCAATTTAAATGTTAAATGCTTATATAATTTTTAATAATTCCTCACTTTAACCTACTTTTTCGATTACCAGAGGGCTTCTGCCTTACTTTGTAACTGGCATAGGTACCTCCAGGAAGTGTGGCCCATTAAGTTGTAGCATGAGTATGCCACACTGGCTCCTTCATTCTATCTTCTTTCTCTTCTGTCTCAAGAAAGAACATCAAATTGCAACAGAGTGAGAACAAAATTGTCACATGGGTAATCTTGAATGTACTCTTGTTAATTTTTATGATGTTATCGACCAGTTCAGTAGTTTATTCTTAGAAGCAAACTGGTTGAGACATATCTGATCACTAATTAAAACATACTGGCAGCTCCATGTTTGAGAATAAGTAATCTAAAGGAACGGACAGCTACACATCCTTCAGGCACTCCCCTACAAAACAGTCTTTTGTTTGTTTACTTGATTGAGTGGTGCTGAATTCATGAATTTAGTCCTTGACTGGAGTCTAGGATGTAGCTCTTCTGTTCTACGGAGAACTGAGATGAGCTGGGGAACAGTGTTAAAATTGTCCTGTGAAAAGTGGGGCACTTAACAAAAACCGTACCTGAACAGAAGGCCGCTCCACTTCCACCTGGAGATGAAGCCAGAGAAATACCACCCCTTTCTCATCAGAAAGGAATTTCTTATTCCAGTTAAAACAATAATATACAGTCATCGGGTTCCTACATCTCAATGTCTTGAATACATTGTTCTATCCATGGTTTCCTCTCCTTCAGCATTTAAAACAAAAATTTTATTGAGATATAGTTGAGTTACAATGTTGTATTAGTTTCAGGTGTATAGCAAAGTGATTCAGTTATACACACACATACATATATATACACATATATTCTTTTTTAGATTCTTCTCCATTATAGGTTATTACAAGATATTGAGTATAGTTCCCTGTGCTCTACAGTAGGTCCTGGTTGGTTATCTATTTTATCCCTCAGTAGATTTTGACAAGGAGTGAGAAAAAATTAGAAAAACAAGCAACGGCATGAATGTGTGTATAAGCTGAGTGTGTGCTGGCTAAAAGTGACAAGCAGTTGTGGAAAGAGGAAGAGTGGTTGCCGATGGAAGAAGTGGTGAGGGGGTTTTAAGTCGTATATTGACTCGGGACAATGAAAAGCCAGAATTCTGCCCCGTCAATCACCCTTACTCCCAAGGAAACACTTGAACTATCAGCCAGGTTTGTCATTAACATTCTAAATCTAGAAAATCGGGGCCAATGGTACTAGCGTGTGGATTCAGTAAAGGGCTATGATGTTTCTTCCTCTTCCTGACTCCCCATAACTTTTTCCTAAACTCTAATGTTCTAGTTGGTTGTACAGAGGAAAGAGACTGGACTAAAGTCCAAGTCTTCTGCACTAGCCCACTGAGTCAAAGGGAGCAGAAGAGGGAAAGACAGTGAGCTTCTTATACATATTTGGCCTTTTCACCCAGAAGAGACCTTTACCAGCAAGGATGCCAACCTTATCCGTGCTTGCTCTTCCTTAGGAGAGGGGGAAAGAGGTGAGGGGGAAAGGAGAGCTGAACATTTAGATCAAGATAAGAAGTTTACCCTGAGATGGAAAGTTGTTGTAAAAAAAAAAAAAAAAAAGTCAATTATTGTATGTATTGTATGTCCAGGCACAAGTAAGGAAAACAGAAGTTTGTGCACATATTAAATAGGCCCACACTATTATCTTAGTTCCTGATTCTAATTTTCAGTCCTATTTTTCCTTTCTCCTTTTAAAATTTATTTATTTATTTATTTAGTTTTGGGCTCTGTTGGGTCTTCGTTTCTGTGCGAGGGCTTTCTCTAGTTGTGGCAAGCGGGGGCCTCTCTTCATCACGGTGCGCGGGCCTCTCGCTATCGGGGCCTCTCTTGTTGTGGAGCGCAGGCTCAGTAGTTGTGGCTCACGGGCCCAGTTGCTCCACGGCATGTGGGATCTTCCCAGACCAGGGCTCGAACCCGTGTCCCCTGCCTTAGCAGGCAGATTCTCAACCACTGCGCCACCAGGGAAGCCCTCCTTTCTCATTTTTAAACTGTGACATCACGATGTTCCTAGCATGCCCAAATTTAGCAGGAGGGCTCTGAATTCACTAATGCCTTCCAAACTACTGTTTCAATTTTGCTGTCAGCTGAAAATTAAGGCCAGAGTTTGGTAAGATTGTGTGTTGAATTAAAGAAGTTAAGTGTGGAGAGAAGGCTTGAGATGGGTCTTCTATGACTAAATGGCAGGGACTTCACTGTTTGGACTTTGTGACAGCTGTTCTAGTTAGTTGTTCAGAGGCCTCTATTGTTTCCTCCTTGGTTCTTGGCTTTGTTCCAGATAACTGAAGTTAGTGAACAATCCTCAATTCTGGGGACAGGTATTTACTTTTCAGTTCAGTCCTTCCTGGTTAGAGCTTAGGGTCAGGATTAGGCAAACTCCATTAGTGCTAATCAATACATATTTGCCTTAATTATTCCTTCTCTCAACTACTCTGCTCCTTCCTACCTCTTCCATTCCTTCTGCCTACTATTACTTTTTTTGGATGGTGGAAAAATCTGTTCTATTTAGAAGCAGTCAAGTGGACATGGCTTAGACAATCCCCATTCTATTTACTCTCAAAGCAGCACAGCCAGGGGCCGAACACCTATCATCCTCTCTCTACCAGCCCTGCTCACCATGCTGCCCTTGGACTCATCAGTGTCACAGGACTTCTTCACTACTTCCTCGATCTTGAGGCAGATGGGGAACAACTCTGTGGCCACGGGGAGCTTGACAAAGGCTGTAGTCAAGCTTGTTCCCCCCAGGAGAGCTCTTCCAGGCTGCCATCAAAGTCATAGTAGACTGAGCTCATAAAAGGAGGGTGACGTTTGTTTGTGCCTTTTAACACAACCTTTTTGGCCTTTCAAGTACTTTGCTCTGATTTGGGTTTGACGAGGGGCAGAAGGCCTTCTTTACCTTCACCGTGAACTCTGTAAAAATTTGACCTATATCACTGACAGCAGTTTACTGGCCTATTAATGTGGAGTGTGGGTGCTGTGCTGTACCCTGCAGGTGACGTTCAGCTCCAAGAGATAGTTAGGACCTTGTCTAGACTTTGTCTCAGAGACGCCAGTCATGGAGCTATATCAACAGAATCTTATAGATTAAACTCTCAGCTTTTTAATTTCTAGGATCACCATTTCACTCCTCTTTTACTTGAGACATCGTATTGGGACACCAAAATATTTTATAAAGTTACTGTTAGTACCAGTATAACAACTTAGGCTAATTTCTTAAGTTCTTCCCATGAAACAGTAGTCAGAGAAAGAAATCTGAACATAATTAAATTAGTATATATTGATGATTTCTACCTAAAAAAATGATTGTTTAGTATTACTTCCAAACTTGACAACTTACAGTCAGTTATTCATTGCAAAATAAAAGGCTGTGCCACTTTGCCAAAATTTGTCTTCGTACATGAATTATAAGATTCTTATTTCTTATGAACTGGTACCAAGTACTAGAGTCTTTCCCAAGGCCTTGTACAAATTTGGGCTCAAGTTGGTGCTAAGTAAATAAAATTGTTTGAGATACCAAATCAAATAATTTCAGAGAGAAGATACTAAACATAAAATAGATTAAATTTGAAAAGATGTCCAATCTCGCTATAAAGAAATCATGGAAATTAAAACAAGATGCCATTTTGCTCCTATAAGGTTGGCAAAAATTAAGAAATCTGATAATATAAAGTGCTGACAAGAATGTGAAGCAAAAGTAAATCGCATACAATGTTAGCAGAAGTAGAAATTGATGCAGCCACTCTGAAGAGCAATTTGGCATTATTTAATACAATTGAGGATATGCATGCCCTTCAACCTTATTCTACTTGGAGAGATATACTCTTCTATACATCTTCACAAAAAGATATACATAATAAGAATCATTGCAGCATTGTCTGAACAGCAAAAACAAAAAGCTAACTGGAAAAAAAAAAGAAACACTAAAACAACAGGAACAATCTAAATATAAACTAACAGAAATGAACTAACTGTAGTAGATGTCTATTAACAAGAAAATGGGTAAACTGTGGCTTATTTGTACAATGGCATATAATAATAGTGAAAATAAATGAACTAGACTATATAGAGTAGGAATAGGAGCAGATGAAAGAAAGTCAGTGAAGTTGGAGGAGTAGGGGATGAGGAGAGCAGGGAGAAGCTGGGGAGAGTTGGTGGACCATGGGGTGGAGGAACAAAGTAGGGCCTGTACACCATGTTAATGAATTTGATCTCTAGACTACAAAAAACAGGGAAAGCCAACTAAAAGCTTAAATAGGAGGATAACATAATCAGACATATTTTGCATCCTTGATGACTTTTTAAACTCTGTGTGTGTGCATCCGTGTGTGTGTGTGCGTGCGCGCATGCACGCAGGGATGCAAAGTGCAGAAAGACGGGTTAGAAGGCTACTGGGGTAGTCCAAGGGAGAGATAATAGTAGTGCTGTCTACAGGATCATGACGGAAAAAGACAAAAGCAAACATTCTCAAAAGATATGTAAGAAATAAAATCAGCACAACTCGAGGTCAGACTAGATGGTGAGAAGGAAGGAGAGGGAGGGGTCAAGGATAACTCTGAGGTTTCTGACTTGCACAACTTGGGAACAGTGTCATTCACTGAGAGAGGGCACTGGAAGGGCATTAGGTGGGCAATGTACCAAGCAGGTGGGGTGGAGATCATGAGTTCAGTTTTGGACATAATAAGTTTGGGTTATCTTTGAGGGATTACAAGCAAACGTAGGGGAGGTCTGAGTTGAAGATATAAATTTGTAAGTTTGCCTACCGGTGGTAATTTAAACCAGAGTTACCTTTGAGACAGCCTAGGAAGAGAATACAGAAAGAGAAGTCCTAGGACCGTGTCTTGTGAAACTCCAACATTGAGTGGCCCACAAAAAGGACAATGAGTCCACTTAAAGGAAACAGAAAAGGAGGGGCCAAAAACACAGAGGAAAACATAAGGAGAAATATAATCTTTCAATAAATACTTGTTAGATTAAGAATTAATTAATGAACACATGTACTGGGCTCCACGACATGTAGCTTGAACCACAAGACAGTTTCCATTTCTAGTTTTCCTTTTTTTTTTTTTTTTTTTTTTTTTTTTTTTTTTTACTTTTTATTTCTATTAAATTAAAAAAAATCCTAAGTCACAATCATTGACTGGGGGAAGGAACAAAGCATTGGGTGATGTGTCAGAGACGTTCAGATTAATTACTGGATCCAACCTTACAAAAGCATTTCTCCAAGAAGACTATGCCCAGCTCTCAGACAAATTCTAGACTGCTGATCTAATCACACTAAAAGTTTAGAAGACTGGAAGTTTCAACTTGAGGGGTAATAGCAATGGGTTCTTAATATACTCTTTGGATATGCTTGCGTTGGAAGGTATTCTTCATATTTGGATGTAATATTTGTATGTTAAACTTGCCCAATAATATGTCATTGAACCCTTTGTCCAATAACCAATGAGGGCTAAAACAGGGTTTAGGAAAGTCAGATTTCTGGTCAGTGAACTGCTTGAAATACAGTTTGGTCTTTCCAGAAAATCTGCTTATCTTCAACATTTAAACTGTTGCTATTTTAGCCAGACATTAACATTACCGATATCACCTTTTAAAAGAAACTTGTTTGAACAACTTCTCCCTCAAATCCATTGTATTTCAGTGTGAAAGATATACTTCCCACCAATTCTTCACACTGTATGCTAAAGAAACATCTTTCAATAGCCAAGATTTTATGATAGTCCCCGTTTTCAGTATTCCTTTAAAACCGAATCAAGATCGGAGGTTGTTACTGACCACAGATGTCATGGAGAATGAAGCAATGAGTGACTGGGCATTAGGTATGATCTTATTTATTCACATAGCAGTATCATTCCTTGCAGTATATATATTAAAAAATTCAGTAATGATTCAAAGGCAACTTCTGCAGTCTACAACCCAGCTCACTAAATGCTAACCCTTCTCTTTTCACTTAGGTTTTCACTGATCCACAAAAGAATTGGTCAAGACTTTTCCTTCAAATGATCCACACACATAAAAAGAACTGTATGGAAGAAGTACTCAGCACGTAAGTGCTTTTGTGCAGCTACAAAGTGAAATATGCTATCAAGCATACATATGTGAGAGTAACTGGTATTTCAGCCTATGTCCAACAGAGAGATTTGTTAAGGAATATTGCCGAGAAGCTCCTGCTTTCTCCTTGATCAAAAATATTTGTCAATAATTATACGATTTCTTTTACAAGTTTGGTTTCTTGATAATTTGCTAAAAGAAATGTAATTTTGAATTGCTTCAATGGTTCTGTCCTCTGCTCTACCTTTAGTGACCAAATTCATCAACATGATAAAGATTATTTTGCAAATGTTCTAGAAAACTTAACTAGCTTACCAGAGAGGTCTCTGGGCTTTATCTGAAAACTCACTAAAGTATAAATGGCTTAGGTCACCATTTGACAACGTTTTACACCAACAGGTAACACACTAGACACTAGCAGTAAATGGATCATTCACTTAAGCCTAATTTCCAGATGTCGGTTATTGAAATCTTTTTACACTTGCCCTGCTTGTGCAAAATCACTGTCACAAGGATTTTCATTCTTTGTAACTGGGATGCAGCACTCCTCTTTATTATTTAATGGGTTGTAGTAGTCTTGTTTCTGTTTTCATTACAGGTTTTACTATCCAGCAAATCACTTCTGAACCACCGCGCTATTTTTGTGAATTTGAAATACAATGCAACACAGTAAAACAATAGAAAATGCAAATTTACAAGCAATACACAGAAGACAGATAAACTGCACCCTGGTGACTGCGATCTGAGACAAGCTAACACAAACTCTGTCATCTGTGTATAAACTAATGTGTCCAAGTTTCAAACTTGGTGGAATTTCAGAGGAAACGATAACTAACCTTACATTTCAAGTATGTGAACTAGGAATAAAATTGCTTCACCATTCTGCTTTTCCTCCAACAGTAACAGGTTGCTTAAAAGATCCCCAGGAATCACAAGTATAGTTCATAGACCCTAGCCTAAAAAACCACTAATAGGGGCTTCCCTGGTGGCGCAGTGGTTGAGAGTCCGCCTGCCGATGCAGGGGACACGGGTTCGTGCCCCGGTCTGGGAAGATCCCACATGCCGCGGAGCGGCTGGGCCCGTGAGCCATGGCCGCTGAGCCTGCGCGTCCGGAGTCTGTGCTCCGCAACGGGAGAGGCCACAGC
>NW_006782755.1:1264827-1285637 GCF_000442215.2 Lipotes vexillifer | reverse complement strand
AAAAAAAAAAAAAAAAAAAAAAAAAAAAAAAAAACCACTAATATATGAGGTGGGAGTCATGCTCCAAAGAGGAAGAAGGAAATATAGCATGTGTATCAAATAGCTCTTAAACTATGAAAACTTATTAAACCGGATTCCATTAATTTAAAATATGTAATACAAATAATATGAGCATATTACGTGAAGAATGTTGAAGCCAAAGATGCTTAACAATTCCAAAGACCGAACTGTTTTTAAGAACTTTATATTTTAGAAGTTTGGAACAGTTGGGGTATCAAATTTAGATTACTTTTATCTGCCATTGATGTTGACAAAGGAAATTAATATTTCCTATAAATACGTTATACACAAAAGAGAGTAAAGGAGGGGAAGCAGCTTAAATTCAGACCAAGTCCAGAACAAGATTTAACCAAACACTTTTGGGTTGAGACGAGATTAAAATGAATCCTTACTGTAAATGTATGTGCTGTCATTATCTGTCTTTCAACAAGCACACCTAAGACATGGAGAGCCATTTTGCTATTTTTTACCTATAGGACTTGACTGTCAATGCTAAGGAAAAAAAAATGATTACTTTTAATTCCATTTTTTACATTTTCATTTTTTAGATATGACTGACTGGGAGATGCTCCCAGCATTCAATGCGTAAGGCCAAATGCTGAACGTTCTATAATGCACGAAAACTAAGCAAGCCTCGATCTGTTTTTTTTCCAAACCTTTCAACAAAAATCTATGAACACGAATCTATGAACACAAATAAAAATTATTTTGAAAACAACAAAATACACACAGTGTATTGGCTACATTTAGCAAATTTCAATCTTTCCTTTGCTTTTATTTTTACAGATAAAAGAAAACAAAATTGCCATCATTTTTTATACGCCTGTTTGGAAAAGCAACAATTTATCAGCAAGATTAGCAGAATTTATAATAGAAATTACATCAACAAGTATATTTTTTATCTGAATAACAGTCCACCTTCATGTCTGCATGTCCACATGTTTCAATAAGCGTGACTTTGGTTCTACAACCTTCTCTGGTCCCCCCTGGGAAAGACAGAGAGGGGGTCACATTACTGTGCCTCCAACGAGCACAACAGGCCTGGACTAGCTCTAAATGTCACTTAAAATCACTTAATTTCCCAGAGTAACCCACAGATTAGCCTAGGAAAAGTGACAAGGCTAGGTGGGCCATGGACTGGGCCACTGGGCTGGTATGCAGTCTGCATTGTAAAAGGATTCCCAGGAGAAGGGCAGGCAAAAATCTGCCCCACTGTGGCTCTAGTCCAGGAAAACACAGCATCTTTGGATAACTCGTCTGCCCAGGGAGGATGCCTTTTTATAAGGCATACCACTAAATCATGATTTAGAAAGATGAAAGATGGGTGCTAGAAGTTTCTCCCAAAAAACATCCAATAAAGTATAGTATCTTATACTCAGAGAGAAAAAAAATCCAGCAAACCTTTCATGTTCTCACAGATGAGAAATACTAATGCTATGAAAAATTATATTGGTTGTCAAATTTAAAAGGAATCTCAGTAAGTACAAAGACAGATCTCTAAGTAGAAATATATAAAATAAACTGAGTTATCTGGCACTGAGACAAGTGGAAAGTCTTGATATCACAGACCCCAATTTTTAATTTAATATTAAAATCACAGCAGGTGTAGTTAAACATACTATACTAAAATTTTCTTATAAAATTCTGTTTTAGAAATCCAGAGTTATTTACATCACACTTACATATGTGACCACGATCCCATTATATTCTAATAAAAATCATAATGTACTTTATATATATTATATATAAATATTATATAGTGAGCTATACACAAACATATATGACATAAATGTTAAAATATTTGCTTCATTTTTAAAGTACTAGTATGTGTATCTGAGAAAATTTTCCCACATAAATAACTAATGAAGCAACATGAAACAGCTTTACCAGGTCAATTCCCATCCTAACTGCCTTTTTTGGTCCCTCTCCTGCTTTATATTTTCACCCTTTGAAGAAAAATGGTCGTATCTTTCATTGTAGGTTAGTTGAAAGACTAGTTCTTGTGGAAGAAGGAAGAAAAGCAAGTGAAGCAATGGAAGGAAACCCACCTATGGACAACAGTATCTCAGGAGCTGATTTTTAACGAAGCGGAATCCTTACTACTTCAAAATATTTGATATGAAAAATTTTATTCTACTGAATTAAAAGACATAAGTTCCTCTGATATGGTACATGCATTTGAGTAGCAGATATTTTTCAAAGAAACACTTGATAAACATTTTAAAATATTATTCAATGTAAATATTATGTTTTATATCAAATCTTTTCTTCATATATTGATGAAATGTAGTATTGTACCTAACAGGAAGTTTAGAATAACTGACTTTACAGAGTATCATATATTAATTAATAAACTCGTATTCTAATTACTTACTATTAAAATAATTAAATACCTTTTGTAGACTGGTAGGGTTTAGCTGAGTTTTGTCTATTATTTTCACAGCAACCTAAAAAATAGAGAACCATTAAAATATATTTGAGAATACATATCTTAATGAATAAAATTTATAAGGAAAACATCTTTTGTTTCATCCCTAACTAGATATAATTTAGCTGATATATGGTGTTCACATAATTGGATGGTAAAGTTTTGATAATTAGGCAGCCTTAGAATATATTCTATTGACCCAAGTCTTTAACCTATTTGATTCTGAGTCAATGAAATTACACCTTTGTTAAAGTCATTCCACGTTTCCCCTTTTAAAGTAAAAATCATCTGTATCTTCATCTTTTACTCATGATCTTAATAAGTTACAATTATCAGAGGGGAGAGGCTTATAAACTTTTAGTAAGTTAAGTATTATGTGGGTAGAGAGATTGGACACCCTAACTTCCTTACAGCAAACTAACAACAGATTTAAATGTCCTCTAAGTCTCTGTCTAATACAGCCTGTGTCCCAACAGCTCCTGGGGTCAAAATGGACAGAGGACTAAATTTAACCGTATGTGACAATAATATTATGTATAGAACAAAATGGAAACTTAAAAACATTTTATGACAGATTTTTCATAATGTCCTAACTGGATCCAGTAAACACTATATAATATAGAGTGTTAGATGTTTAACTATTTTTAGTCTTTATTATATGTTATTAAATATATTATTATTTAAAAAACAAATTTTGCTATATAAATACATCTGATTTGAAACGCATGGGATTTTAGAAACCTGATTCTCTTATTATCTGAGAAAAACATCTGTATAACACTGGCTCAATGTGGTTTCTAAGTAGATAAAAATTAGTGGGTGACTTTCTACACATTTATACCTAATTTACCTCAAGCAGTAATTTAAAAAAAATTTTATTGAGGTAACAGTGGTTTATAACACTATATAAGTTTCACATGTACAACCTCATTTTCTGCTCCTATATTCACTGCAGCTTAAGCAGTAATTAAGAAGTTATCCTAGCCCTGTTCATGGGGTCAGGTAAAAATCAGAAATTTTTACAGAAGCCATATAATGAAAGACAGAAGTCTGAGAAAACCTCATCTGCAGCACATCTGATTTATGAGATGCTAATACATAAGGACAATTCTTCTGTGCCATGTATAGATAACTCTATCTACATACATTCCATTCACACATATCCCAGTGTTTACCATATTGCAACTGTTACTTATTCCCAGAATCAGCTGTAGGAAAGCTTTTGTAACTAGACTCTGGAGAGGTCTAAGTAAATATTAAAAGGAATCATGAAAACTTACCTCTCTACTAGTTAGAACATGTCTTGCCAATTTCACTTTGGCAAAATTTCCCTTCCCTATTGTTTTTTGTAAACGGTAATTTCCAATGTGAGGCTGTTCGTCTGTTGCTGACGTAATGGAGTTTCTACACCGAGGGATGTTCTGTCTGCTACTTGATTTGGTCGGCTGGATATGGGGTTCAGTATATCCATCCACAGACGTATGCTGAGAAAAAGGTTACAAGGTTTCACGGTTAATTAAACTACATGATAAAAGGATAGTTTAAAAAACTACAAACAATTTTCATCAGTAATTCATCTCCAATGAAAATAGATTGTACTACACAATTTTAAAACATTCTGAGCATTCTGTTCATAATTTCTACTTGACATTAGCTCCCTTTGCCAGTGGGAATATAACCATTTAAAATGAAATGTTCTGCATAGCTTTAGGTATATGCTTTTGATTTAAAACAAATACAACTGGTTAGATAGCCAGGAGCACCAAAGACCATTACTCCTGAAAGGGTGTTACCCCTGTGGGTTGAGAGGACAACACAATCCAAGACTGCTTCATTAAAATGGCAGAACGTCTTCAATGCCAAGGCAAACAACCTCCTGAGTACGGCTCTGTTTCTCTAAACCAGCCCAAGTACTTGTCAGGTTCACTCTTTCATTTGCTGGGCATATAACTTGGCCAGCTGACCCAGCAGCTTCCCACTGTAGGTACACCTCTAATCAATTCCTGCCCAGTCCCCTCACCACCTCACCATGCCCAAGCAGGAGCTATCTACAGCCCGGCCTGAATCCATTACCTAGCATCCACTGCATTCCTCTTCAGTGCCCTTCTCAAGGCAGAGATGTCACTTTGTCTCCTAGTCTCACGCTAGCCCACAATTGCATTGAGTAGCTGACTCTGTTCCCCTGCAGGCTCAGCACCTCAAGTCCCAGGTAAAGCTGCCTAAGGAACCCTGTTTCCCCAGCTCTGATTGTTCCTGCTCTTGTCCAGTTTTGTCTGCATTCTGACATAAATAAAATTTCTCACTCTTTTTGTGAAAACATAGAATGTAACATCTTTATCTAACTGGCATCTTAACAATAGCTGAAGATGAGTAGAACAAATTAGCAAAAGAAGGGGATAATTTTTATTTGCAAAGTAACTAATTCAGACATACACTGTCCCACCTACACCACCAAAAGCTTGTCTAAAAAATTCTGATCAGAAATTTCTTAAAGGCAACTTCGAAGACAGCTCCATTTACGAACCTTACGCAAAGCACGACTCACGGTCGTTTCTCTACTTGTTATTACTTCCTGAGTTTTTTAAAAACTCAGCTCAGGGTTAAAGGATTTTTTGTGTTTTACACACACTTGCAGCCTGCAGCCTCAGTCTGAGTTAGAGTCCTTCTGGTGTATTTCCACAGCAAACTGGACTTCCATGGATCTCAGCATCCATTCCACTGCACTGTCATTCCACATTCACTTCTTTGTCCCAGCCACCCTACCACGGGCAATCTGAGGGCAGGGACGTCTTCTTTTTACCTTTATATACTCACCACGTTGCAGAGTGCCAGATACATAGGAAAGATTCAATAAATCAATAGTTCTCAAAGTGTTGTCCCTGGACCACTACCATCAGCATCATCTGGGAACATGTTAGAAATGCAAATTCTCTGACCCTATTCCACACCTACTGAATAAGAAACTCTGGCAGTGGAATCCAGCAATCAGTGTTTTAACAAGTCCTCCAGGTGATTCTGATGCAGGCCAAAGTTTTGAAAACTACTGCAGTAAATAATGCAAGAAGGTGGTAACTACAAAGCTATTCATTGGCTCTCAGAGACTTTCCTATTATCCGAGCATAAATGAGAGATTTTAACTATAATCAATTTCTAACAGTTAACAGATTGCTACAGTATTTCCCACAAAAAATGCTTCTCTACCTGAACTTGTTCTGTAAGGACTGTGGATTTGTCTAACACTCAAATTTTAATCTCCTTCTCAACAAAGCTTTCTATGCCTTTTCATAAAGCAGAGTTGATTACCCCTCTCTTCTGCTGCTATCTTTATATCTAGTAAAATCTTGTTACTGAACTATCACACCACCTTTTAAGTCCTGTTCATGGTCTGTTTTCACTGTTAGACCTAAAGCTCCTTAAGCCCCAGAAGTTAATATGGTGTTAGGCACAAAAAAGACACTAAATACATACTAGCTAAGTTGAAGAAATTTAGGGTCCTTGTGCTCCTGACACCTATACTCAGAAGGACTTCTGAGGAATGATGATTCCTTGCTGCCCAGATCTTTGATGCATATAACAGCAGGATGAGTTAAAATACCTGAGTTGTAACCCAGCTCCCAATGCTGGTTGCAGAGTATATCCTCCAATAAACCAAACTATGACAGACTGAATTATTAGCTCCAAATTTTCGCAACCTTTGCCAGGTAACTTTCCAATGTTCTCCCACTGAGGACAGGGTATGGTTCTCACTCTTTGGGCATCCAGTCATGTGATTTGCTTTGGCCAACAGAGTGAGTTCAGAGTGGGGCTTCCCTGGTGGCGCAGTGGTTTAGGGTCCGCCTGCCGATGCAGGGGACACGGGTTCGTGCCCTGGTCTGGGAAGATCCCACGTGCCGCGGAGCGGCTGGGCCCGTGAGCCATGGTCGCTGAGCCTGCATGTCCAGAACCTGTGCTCCGCAACGGGAGAGGCCACAACAGTGAGATTATATATATATATATATATATATATATATGATTTCCTAACTTTCAACATTAAGCATGACAATTTTAAGAGCCAATCAACTTACACAGAATGCATTTATATGAGTCTTAAATTAGAAATTAAAATAGAATATATAGCACATGTTTTATATTATATAATTCTAATTAAAAAACACCCACCCAAACAAATATTCCTCCCCTCAAATCCTCATCTTTCCTTTGGACTGCCACGGCACCACTCAGGAGCAGAATCTTTCCTTGAAGAAACTTTGTGAAGGGTAATTTGGGATAACTGATCTCACCCCTTCCTGATCAATAGATTCTTTCTCAAATAGGAAACCTGGGAAAAATATTTAATTTTTAAATGTTTAATGTTCATGGGCTGAATTTATAGTGTTAAGAACTATCTCAGCCCTAAGGCTGACAGATATAAGAAATTATGTGAGCTCAATTATATAATATCTGTTAAGTTTTAGTCTGCATCTTTAGCGTAAAATACAAATTCAGATCTTGTATTTTCTTTCTTCAAGTTGTCCACTCAATCCAGTAGACAATGAACTCTTTCATTTTTCTGCAGCAGTGGCAGCGTGACCCTAAAGCTGGCCCTGAGTACATAGCATATTCAAAGTAATTATAGGTAATGGTTTCATTAGTTCTTCAAAGCTGCATCCCATGGATTACCAGACTTCAGTTCCTGAATAATACTAGAATTTTCCCTGCCTTCAATACCAACTGAAATGAAATAGCTACTCACTAGCCCTGCATCCTTGGGCAAGTTGTTTAACCTTTATGTGCCTGTTTCCTGATCTGTAAAAGGCAGCTAAAAATAAAGCTTACCCCATAGTCATTCTGAGGATCAGATAAAATAATTTCTGTAAAGGTGTAAATAGTATGTAATAAGAACCATGTAAGTGTTTGTTAATTAAAACTACACTAAACAAATAAACAAAAATACCCCATTTCCTAGACCAGAACACTAATCCCAAATTTCTGCTATTTCTCTGAGTGTTTGTGGCCTGCAACCACTTCTGGTACGAATATCAGTCAGGTTTCTTGTCTGTAAGCAACAGAAACCAACTCAGGCTAAGTCAAATAGAAAAGAAAGTGTTTGAAGTCTACTCGTAGACTGAAAAAATCCTGAAGCATGAAACTTATATTCTAGTGAAAGAAAACAAGACTATGCAAATAGCCAAAATAAAATAACTATACTTGGTAATAGGGGGCAAAAAGGAAATAAAATGAGATGATGTGACAGGAATGACTATGGAGGGAGCTGGGGTGAGTGATACCTAAGATAAGAGTATATGGAATAAATGATGTTTGAGCTGGACCTGAAAGATGAAAAGGAGCTAGATAAACAGGGGAAGAGCAATCCAGACAGTGAAATGAATAAACAGAAAAATCCCAAGGTGAGATCATACTTTGTAAATTCAAAGAAGAAACGTACCTAATAAAATCGTACATTATATGGGACATCTTTTCAAAGGGCTACATCTTGAAAATTCAGATGTCCAACTGAATACTATTGGAATTCAAACTGTTTAAGTTACAGATATAAAGCCCTGTACATTTGACCATACAGAGTCAGATTTAAAAGGCATAAGAAGGTGCAGCTTGCTTACTAATAGGTAATGAATGAATAAGTAAATGCATGAATGAATCAAATAACAAATAAATGATAAAAAAAGAAACCATTAAAGATAAGCCACATCTCTATCTCACAACCTAATTTCTTTCTAGGTAGTTCTTCTCTTTTGCCTGAATCAAACAACTGTTAAGATCAAAAGAAAATCTAGCTGGGACTAGGATTTCCATTTTCATAATTTTTGCCTAAATGAGAATGGCAATACCCTAGTTATCCAGAGGGAAAATGGTTAAAAAAAAAAAAAAAGCTATCAATTACTGAAGGGTTACTGTGTGCTAAGAGCTGTATTAGATGTTTTACATGCATTACCTCTTCTAATCTTCACAACGGCTCTGTCAAGAAGCATACCATGATGACCTGTTTTATTTATTTATTTAATTTATTTATTTTTGGCTGCGTTGGGTCTTTGTTGCTGCACGCAGGCTTTTCTCTAGTTGTGGCGAGCAGGGGCTACTCTTCGTTGTGGTGCATGGGCTTCTCATTGCGGTGGCTTCTCTTGTTGTGGAGCACGGGCCCTAGGCGCGTGGGCTTCAGTAGTTGTGGCACGCGGGCTCAGTTGCTCCATGGCATGTGGGATCTTCCTGGACCAGGGATCGAACCCTTGTCCCCTGCATTGGCAGGCGGGTTTCTAACCACTGTGCCACCAGGGAAGTCCCTGATGACCTGTTTTAGAGATAGGGAAAATAGTGGCTCAGAGAGGTTATGTACCATTAGACCCTGACCCTTCTAGTTAATGCCAGGTTCTACATAAATATCAATTAAAGTGCATATATGTGTATGTTGGGGTGGGTTGTGATCCTTGTGGAGCTTCTACCTCCATGTGCTCTTCTCTGGATAAAAAATTTCAAAAGCAAAAGCAAACAAAAAACTACTGGACATATTTTATGCTATTCCTAACACTGCTAGTGTAATGGTCATCTAGAAAGTTACCAACTCCCAGGAATATTGACCACACTAGTAACATATCAAAAAGAAAACTGGCATTCATTTCATTTAAACTACATAGTAGAGTTAGCCAAATAGCTGGAATTCTGAGGAAATAGAGATGGTTGTCCTATTTTTGAAAAATGAGATGGTTTATGCTCTAAGTGCAAGTAAAAGGAAAACTTTTTTTTTTTTTTATGCTGTACGCGGGCCTCTCACTGTTGTGGTGTCTCCCGTTGCGGAGCACAGGCTCTGGATGCGCAGGCTCAGCGGCCATGGCTCAAGGGCCCAGCCGCTCCACGGCACGTGGGATCTTCCCAGACCGGGGCACGAACCCGTGTCCCCTGCATCGGCAGGCGGACTCTCAACCACTGCGCCACCAGAGAAGCCCAAAGGAACTTTTTATTTTGGGTGCAGCTTTTTAATTGACTAAACTTTTCTGACTTTGTTGTTAAAACCGGAAAGTAGCCTGGAGATTACAAAGTTCAGGGCAAACTGAATGTGGCTTACAAAATCAAAGCACCTTAGAAGTCAATCAGCATCTAAACTTCCACAATTTTGCTCATTGTATTCATGCCATAGGTAAATATACCTTGAAATTAGGTCCCAATTTTAACTGCTAAACTCAGATCCTCCCACGAGGATGTATTACACTTAGGTATTTTCCTAGGCAAGGAAGATATTTTTCCACATGTTGCCTCACCTGCTTGGATAAGGTTTATTTCTTTTTATTATTTTCACTATCCATCAATGATTATCAAATCAGATATTAAAAAGGACAAGTACTACCTCTCCCCAGACACAGAATTAGCGACAAATGAGTAGGAAGCACTCTCCCACACGGCACTCACAATGGAGTTTGGGAATGCTGAGTCAACAGAAAGTCATCAAAGTAACTCCAAAGCCTCTGGCTTCATCTTATTTATTTATTTATTTTTTTGCTGTACGCGGGCCTCTCACTGTTGTGGCCTCTCCCGTTGCAGAGCACAGGCTCCGGATGCGCAGGCTCAGCGGCCATGGCTCACGGGCCCAGCCGCTCCGCGGCACGTGGGATCTTCCCGGACCGGGGCACGAACCCGTGTCCCTTGCATCGGCAAGTGGACTCTCAACCACTGTGCCACCAGGGAAGCCCCCATCTTATTTTTTAACTATATCTCCCATCTCACTACTCAGTGATTCGTTTACTCATTCAACCAACAAAAATTTACTTTGACCTACTATACGCATATCCTACAGTGCCAGAGAATTGAGAGAAATCTAAACATAAAAAGTCCCGGTCCTCATAAAGTTTACACTTTAGCAGAGGGAGAGGTTAAAAGGAAGAGAGAAGGGTAATACGTATGCAAACCAATAAAGAGATAAAATGCCAACCAGTGGTTCATGGTATAGAAAGAGAAAGCAGGGAGGGTAAGGAACTGGAAAGTAAGGGTGGTCATGGGTGGTCTCTGATGAGATGACATTTAAGAAGAGGCCTGAATGAAATCAATGAGTCTAGAAATCAACAGAGGTCTGGGCTGGAGATATTAATTTGCAAGTAATTCCTGGCAAAACTAAGCACTTCACATTCACCTTTCCCTTTGAAACATCTAAGTTGAAAAATAAAATTACATTTGTATGTTGTGTCTTCCCATGTGTGTGTGTACACATAAACACACTCCCCCAAAATCTACTCATCTTGATCCCTTGAACATTTTTTTCAAGTTGAGGATAGGTATTTTCCAACCATGAAGAAGGAGCAAACATGTACCAGAGGATAAGAAAACCTATTAATTTTCAAAATGGATTTAGATTTTCTCCTTTGTGAATGTCCTCTGGCCACACCTGAAAAGGCAATACTGACTGAGGGGGATACTAAAAAGAGAAAGAAAACAAACTCTCTCCAAATTATTGAACAGTGAATAAATATGGTTCATTATTCTCAGCTATGATTAGCATCATGGTTTTATTTTTATAAAACCATATCAATGTATTAAAGCTTACTCTAATATCAAAGTAAATCATGATCTTTTATAACAGCCATTGAATCTACTGGGTGACTGAATATTCAAATGTTCCTGAGAAGTCATATCATGTATTAGACCTGAAGTTAGGGATGCCATAGCTCACTTCCCAGGACTCTAGAACATGCTGCTTTTGCACACCACAACTACTCTTTGGTCAGCTGATAGCACCATTACAGGCCATGACAATTTAGAAACAATAACCAAATTTCTATTTCTCAAAGTCATTTTTTAAAAAGTAGGGAAATAATGCTTCCAATAATGGATGGATAGTTTGTATCTGACTAACCTATCAGCAGAAAAAATACAATCTCTAGACAAAATATTAAAAACAATTGTTTCGTGGCCTGGAAGAGCCACAAAAAGCAGGCAAAAACTGAAAGGAGACTGATCTTTGTAAAAAGGGAACCAAATAGGGTGAAATTTTTAGTTTCACAGTTTCTACCTGGGGGCAAACTCTGGTCCACCTATTCCTAGTGACTGAAATTTAAGCACAAAGCAACAGTCTTACTGGCTAAAGGAGTCAGAGGATGGAGCTGGGGGCTAAAAAAAATTGGAGAGTGAAAAAGGAAACTGGCAAAAATAAAGTCACAAAGAATAAAACTCTGAAATCTTTATATAAAATACAGGTTCTTTATTGAGCCCTAAACCAAATGTGAGCAAGAGAAACTCCAAGGAACATGTCAGAAGGAGACAGCTAGAAAGTTATGGAAATAACAAAGATTTGGCTGTTGCCCACCGTAGGGAAGGGAAGGCTAAATTTGAAGTCTGAGTTAAGCCAAATTAACTTCCTGCCAAATCAACACTTTTTAAAGGAAGATAACTAGATCCAGAGTCTCTGTATAGTATTATCAACAATGTCCAGTGTATAACCAAAACTTACTAGATACACAATGGAACAAAAGAATGAGACTGTTAAGAGAAACAGCAGTCAATAGAAATACACACCAAGATGTTCTAGAAGTTGGACTCAACAGGAAAGAACTTTAAAGCAGTTACGATACATACGTTTCTAAAAGTAAAGGAAGATATGACTGGAAAATTCAAACAGATGGAAAATATCAGCAGAGAAATGGAAACTACAGTAAAGAAGCAAATAGAAATTCTAGAACTGAAAGTACAATACCTAAAAAGAACAATTCACTGGAAAGGCTTACAGTAGACTACAAAGGAGAAAGGGTCAGTGAACTTGAAGACAAATGAATAAAAATTAGCCAGTCTGAAGAATTGAGAAGAATAATTAGCCAATCTAAAGAACTGAGAAGATTAAACAAAAATGAAGTGAGTGCCCCTATGATCTCTGGGTCAATATCACACAGACTAACACATTTGTAAATGGGGTACTAGAGAAAGAATACGAAGTAAATGAGGGAGAAAAACTTACTTGATGTAATACTGGTCATATAATTCACCCAAACTGTGAACTCCAAGCCAGATAAATTCAAAGAAAACCAAAAGTAGGTACATTACAGTCAAACTGCTAAAAACCATGTATAAAGGGGGAAAAAATCCCTAAAAGGAGTCAGAGAAAAACAACACAATACATACAAAGGAATGACAATACAAATGATAGTTCACTTCCTATTAGAAAAACCGGTGCTCAGGTGACAATGGAAGTTTTTAGATGTGCTGCAGAAAAAACAAATGCAACTCCATATCCTTTACCCAGTGAAAATATTCTTTAAAAAAAAGAAGGCAATTACTGTAAATCAACTATACTTCAATAAAAAATGTAATAAAATAAAGACATTTTTAGATGAACAAGAACTGAAAGAATGTGCTGCCAGAAGACATACGCTATACAAAATGCTAAGGATAATTTTTCCAGCCAAAGGGAAGTGACCATAGATGGTAAGCTGAATCTACAGAAAGGAAAAAAGAGCTCTGGAAATGATAAATATATGGGTAAATATAAAACAGCATGTATTTTTTCATCTCTTAATTTCTTTAAAAGACATAGGACTATTTAAAGCAAAAAAGTATAACATCATACTGTTAATTTTATAACATAAGCAGATGTAATATATGTGAAAACAAAAGAACAAAAGTCAGGGGAATTAAAAGATTCTTATAAGATTCTAACATTTTATCTGAACTGGTACAATACTACCCTATGTAGACTACAAAAATATATGGGTGCGTTCTGTAATCTCTAGAGCAACCACTGGGGGAAAATGCACTGGAAAAGATACAGAGGCATTGGTAAGTCAACAGAGGAATTAAAATAGAATACTAGAAAATATCTGATTAACTCAAAAGTAGACAAGAAAGAAAAAAAAGAGAGGAACACCACCAATGAAAACAAGAACAGATGTAACAAAAAAACCCAAAAGAGCAAAATTAAAGATATCAAACATCAAAAATTATATTTAATGTAAATAAAAATTTCAATTCAAAGAAAGGATTAAATGAATTTTTAAATTAAAAGACATACTTTAAGTATGAATATACAGATAGATTGAAAGTAAAATTATGGAAAAAGACATACTAATGCAAACAGTAAGCAAAAGAGAGCTAGAAAAGCTATAATAATATCAGACAAAATAAACTTCAATACAAGGAGTACTAACAAAATAAAGACACACATTTCATAACGATACAAGGGTCAATTCATTAGGAAGCTATAACAATCCTAAATATGTATGTGCCTAATAACCGAGTTTCAGTAAACAAAAACAGAAAAGGGAAAAAATACACAAATCCACAACTATGACTGGAGATTTTAACAACACTCTCAATAGTTTAAAGAATTTCACTCAAAACACAGTAAGGGTAAGGAAGATCTGAACACACTATTAATTTAAGGTAGGTTACAGATTTCTTGAAGCACACAGTTCACAAGACTCCATGTCAAGAACCCTCTTCCAGATCTTTAAAGCTCTACATATCAAATTAATTACCTTACTGGAAAACTGCACACAGATATTGACAACTTTGGCTTGTCAAAGAACAACTTAAAGAATATCTACATGTTGTACAAACGCATAACTGAAATGAAAATATCATTAATAATGATTAATGCCTATTTCATAAGGAACCCGGCAATAAATGAGTTTAATTGTCAGAAAAATTCTCTCAAATGGTATGCTTCCTTTAGTATGTTATCATATGATAATGCCTCCTTCATTCCCCAATTTCAGTGTTCAAGGTGAAATTTCTTTTTAAATAGTGCAGTGGTGAGTTGCACTTCAGTGAAAATAGTAGTTTTATGAGTGTCAAAAACTTACACAGCAGAAAAATAGAATACTTACTGAAAACGAAAGCCCTGTGGATTCTCTTCCCTGTGTTCCTACAGCACTTGATGGGCATACCTCATTAGCCAGACTTATCAGAAAAAAAGGCAGAAGACTCAAATCAACAGAATTAGAAAAGAAAAAGGAGAAGTAACAAATGACAGTGCAGAAGTACAAAGGATCATGAAAGACTACTACAAGCAACTATATGCCAATAAAATGGACAACCTGGAAGAAATGGACAAATTCTTAGAAAACTACAACCTTCCAAGACTGAACCAGGAAGAAATAGAAAATATAAACAGACCAATCACAAGCACTGAAATTGAGACTGAGATTTAAAATCTTCCAACAAACAAAAGCCCAGGACCAGATGGCTTCACAGGCGAATTCTATCAAACATTTAGATAAGAACTAACACCTATCATTCTCAAACTCTTCCAAAATACAGCAGAGGGAGGACCACTCCCAAATTCATTCTACGAGGCCACCATCACCCTGATCCCAAACCAGACAAAGATGTCACAAAGAAAGAAAACTACAGGCCAATATCACTGTTGAACATAGATGCAAAAATCCTCAACAAAATACTAGCAAACAGAATCCAACAGCACATTAAAAGGATCATACACCATGATCAAGTGGGGTTTATCCCAGGAATGCACGGATTCTTCAATATACGCAAATCAATCAATGTGATAAACCATATTAACAAACTGAAGGAGAAAAACCGTATGATCATCTCAACAAATGCAGAAAAAGCTTTGACAAAATTCAACACCGATTTATGATAAAAAAAAACCCTTCAGAAAGTAGGCATAGAGGGAACTTACCTCAACATACTAAAGGCCATCTATGACAAACCCACAGCCACTGTTCTCAATGGTGAAAAACTGAAACCATTTCCACTAAGATCAGGAACAAGACAAGGCTGTCCACTCTCAACACTATTATTCATAATAGTTTTGGAAGTTTTAGCCACAGCAGTCAGAGAAGAAAAACAAATAAAAGGAATCCAAATCAGAAAAGAAGAAGTAAAACTGTCACTGTTTGTAGATGACCTGAGAGTATACATAGAGAATCCTAAAGATGCTACCAGAAAACTACTAGAGCTAATCAATGAATTTGTTTCAGTAGTAGGATACAAAATTAACACACAAATCTCTTGCATTCCTGTACACTAATTATGAAAAATCTGAAAGAGAAATTAAGGAAACACTCCCATTTACCATTGCAACAAAAAGAATAAAATACCTAGGAATAAACCTACTTAAGGAGACAAAAGACCTGTATGCAGAAAACTACAAGACACTGATGAAAGATATTAAAGAGGATACATACAGATGGAGAGATATACTATGTCCTTGGATTGGAAGAATCAACGTCGTGTAAATGACTGTACTACGCAAAGCAATCTACAGATTCAATGCAATCCCTATCAAACTACCAACAGCATTTTTCACAGAACTAGAACAAAAATTTGCACAATTTGTATGCAAATACAAAAGACCCCAAATAGTCAAAACAATCTTGAGAAAGAAAAATGGAGCCGGAGTCATCAGGCTCACAGATTTCAGACTATACTACAAAGCTACAGTAATCAAGACAGTATGGTACTGGCATAAAAACATAAATACAGATCAATGGAACAGGATAGAAAGCCCAGAAATAAACCCATGCACATATGGTCACCTTATCTTTGATAAAGGAGACAAGAGTATACAGTAAAGAAAACACAGCCTCTTCAATAAGTGGTGCTGGGGGGCTTCCCTGGTGGCGCAGTGCTTGAGAGTCCGCCTGCCGTTGCAGGAGACGCGGGTTCGTGCCCCGTTTCGGGAGGATCCCACATGCCGCGGAGCGGCTGGGCCCGTGAGCCATGGCCGCTGAGCCTGCGCGTCCGGAGCCTGGGCTCCGCAAGTGGGAGAGGCCACAACAGTGAGAGGCCCGCATAACGCAAGAAAAAAAAAAAAAAACGTGGTGCTGGGAAAGCTGGACAGCTACATGTAAAAGAATGAAATTAGAACGCTCAGCAACACCATACACAAAAATAAACTCAAAATGGATTAAAGACCTAAATGTAAGGCCAGACACTATAAAACTCTTAGAGGAAAACATAGGCAGAACACTCTATGACATAAATCACAGCAAGATCCTTTTTGACCCACCTCCTAGAGGAATGGAAATAAAAATAAAAATAAACCAATGGGACCTAATGAAACTTAAAACGTTTTGCACAGCAAAGGAAACCATAAACAAGATGAAAAGACAACCCTCAGGATGGGAGAAGACATTTGTAAATGAAGCAACTGGCAAAGGATTAATCTCCAAAATATACAAGCAGCTCGTGCTGCTCCATATCAAAAAAACAAACAACCCAATCCAAAAATGGGCAGAAGACCTAAATAGACATTTCTCCAAAGAAGATATACAGATTGCCAACAAACACATGAAAGGATGCTGAACATCGCTAATCATTAGAGAAATGCAAATCAAAACTACAATGAGGTAACACCTCACACCAGTCAGAATGGCAATCATCAGAAAGTCTACAAACAATAAATGCTAGAGAGGGTGTGGAGACAAGGGAACCCTCTGGCACTGTTGGTGAGAATGTAAATTGATACAGCCACTATGGAGAACAGTATGGAGGTTCCTTACCATACGACCCAGCAATCCCACTACTGGGCACATACCCTGAGAAAACCATAATTCAAAAAGAGTCATGTACCACAGTGTTCATTGCAGCTCTATTTATAATAGCCAGGACATGGAAGCAACCTAAGTGTCCATTGACAGATGAATGGCTAAAGAAGATGTGACACATATGTACAATGGAATATTTCTCAGCCATAAAAAAAACGAGATTGAGTTATTTGTAGTGAGGTGGATGGACCTAGAGACTGTCATACAGAGTGAAGTAAGTCAGAAAGAGAAAAACAAATACCATATGCTAACACATATACATTGAATCTAAAAAAAAAAGAGGTTCTGAAGAACCTAGGGGCAGGATAGGAATAAAGACACAGACGTAGAGAATGGACTTGAGGACACGGGGAGGGGGAAGGGTAAGCTGGGACGAAGTGAGACAGTGGCATGGACATATATACACTACCAAATGGAAAACAGATAGCTAGTGAGAAGCAGCCGCATAGTACAGGCAGATCAGCTGAGTGCTTTGTGTCTATCTAGAGGGGTGGGATGGGGGGTGGGATAGGGAGGGTGGGAGGGAGAGGCAAGAGTGAGGAGATAAGGGGATATATATATATATATGTATAGCTGATTCTCTTTGTTATACAACAGAAACTAACAGCCCATTGTAAAGCAATTATACTCCAACAACGTTAAAAAAAATCAAAATAAATAAATAAGCTATGTTCGTTGTTTTTTTTTTTTTAAAGACATAATGCCATTGCACACTTAATAGACTACACTGTAGTGTAAACATAACTTTATATATAGTGGGAAACCAAAATCTTCATGTGCTCATTTTACTGCAGTGGTCTGGAACCAAACATCTCTGAGGTCTGCCTCTGCTATATAGAGATCCAAGAAACCTAAAGAAAATCTTCACCACTACCACTCAGTAACATTAAAGAATTATCATTATGGTCATTTCGGTATATGACCTAAGAAGGCAAAGTTAACTATACAAGAAAAATATTACAACTTAGCACTTCAATTTGAAAAACATAAGAGTAGCTGTGAGTGATAAGCCATATAAACATAAACAAGAACATCCCTTGAAACACTCAATATTATAGTAGTGCTAGATGGACCAGCAATGCTTTTTAAGAAGAAAAATGCAGTGAAAAGATTTATTTGTATCATCTTTCCACTGCTGACCTGAATATAAACCTAGAAAATGCATGTAAATTAATAAAGTATCTTTTGGAAGTACTACTTGCGCTCAACAAAGCTACAAGAGAGGAAACATCCTTAACAATCAATTACATTCTGAAAGAATCATTTGGTGAACTCTTAACTCATCCTTTCTTATTCAGCTTAGACATTACCTCCCAGGAAAAGCCATGCGTTGTATAGCTTCTATTCCACCCTCAACTAAGCTGGGTTCCATACCCATTTTTGGTCTTTTTATAGTTATTTCTAGCAATGTATTGTCCCAAATTTTAAAATTAATTTTTAGTAAATGATATATGCATATGGTAAAAAATGTCACCTCTAATAGGTTACTAACCAAAAATATCAGTCCCCTGTACCAGCCTTTAAAACGTCAAGCCTGCTCCCCCGTGCCTTTTTCTTTGTTTTTTTTCTTCTAAAATTGACTTAAATGTTTCTAAACAAAATGCTTTCATTGCTAATTCTTAGTTCATCAATCAGACTTTCTCTCAATTTCCTACTACTGTCAATTAGGATTAAGATCTTTTAGCCTCTCATATTCCTAATGTAATATGATTAAATTTTCAGTTAAAAAAGTATTGTCTACATGATTATGATTTGTAAATACTTACTCACTGGAAACCAAGTAGTATATTATGATGCTTCTATTAAACTTTCTTTTTTGGCAGCTTCCTTGTGGAGTAAATAACACATAATGAAATTCACCAAATTTAAGTATATGAGCTGTGACAAACATATAAAGTCATGAAACAGAACATCGATTAATATGTAAAACATTTCATCATGTCAAAAATCTCCCTGTGGGGCTTCCCTGGTGGCGCAGTGCTTGAGAGTCCGCCTGCCGATGCAGGAGACGCGGGTTCGTGCCCCGTTTCGGGAGGATCCCACGTGCCGCGGAGCGGCTGGGCCCGTGAGCCATGGCCGCTGAGCCTGCGCGTCCGGAGCCTGTGCTCCGCAAATGGGAGAGGCCACAACAGTGAGAGGCCCGCATAACGCAAGAAAAAAAAAAAAAAAAAAAAATCTCCCTGTGCCCCTTTGCTGTCAATGCCCTCCTCTCATTGATCTGCTTTCTGATACTATACTCTTGCATAGATAACACTATGCAGAATTTAACCTGTTATGTTCATTGCAATTACTGACATATTTGGACTTATTTCTGTATTTTGTTCTGTTTTTACTTTAAGTGTCTTGTCTTTATTTTTCTCTACATTCATTGGATTTTCTTTGTTTCTTTTTTTCTTCTCCAGTGATTTGGAAGCTCTACCTCCTGTGTCTATTCTACTGTTGATGAATTTTTTTAAATTTAGGGGTAAAAGTCAAGGTGCAGTGGGCCGGGGAAAAGGGGAAAGTGAGAAAATGGAGGCTACTAGGGCAGATTATGACCCTGAGAAGTCTCCCTGTGAATTAGAGGCGGAGTATGACAGCTGGGGAAGAAAGAGGGGTGTGGAATTGAAGAAGGTTACTGTTCATTTGCATATGTTGTTTTAAGATGGAGGAGACCTGAGCATGTTTAAATCCCCAGGGAAGGATCCTGTGGAGAGGGAGCTGCTGACGAGACAAGAGAGGGAAAAGATAAGTGAAGTTCCTGGGAAGGTGGACAGTGAGAAGATTCAGAGCACGCAGATGGAGAGATTGCCCTTATGCAGGAAGAAAGACATCTCTTCTCCTGTAACAAGTACAAAGGAAGAGAATTTAGATCTAGATGTAGAAAGGTGCATACATTTAATGGTAGGAAGCTGAGGGAGTTCTGATCTGATGGCTCTTATTTTCTCTGGGTGGTTGAAGGTAAGGTCACCTGTTAAGAGTGAAGAGAGGCCACAGAGGTTTGCAGAGAGTTAAAAAAAGATTTGAAATCTCTTTAGAAAAAGAAAAAACAAGTTACCAAAGAAACCTGCTGTTGGGTAGGGCTGCTGGGCAGTACTGACAGCCTAGTTGAGATCAGTGACCATGAATTTATTATGGCTCTAATCTGTCCTGTTGTGTCATTTTTCTTTTCAGCAACACTCAAATGCACACAGATTACCAAGGAAGCAGATAAATGAGTTCATCCTGGCCTGGAGTTTGTCAGATAAGTACCACCAAAGAGAAAGCGGCAAGGCAAGACAAGTTAGGCTATTGGCAAGTTACTGAGATGGTGGGTCATAAATCTAAGCTAGATAATGGAACACACAAAAAAATTGATGGATGGGGAGTAGAGGCCAATATACTGGAAGGCTCAGTGAGATCAGAGAATAATTACAGGAAGACTAGCTAAGAAAGCCACCAGATGGCCAAGTACCTGTAGTCAGAAATCCAAGTGATTAGACTGGTGATAACTGGAAGGACAATTACCAGATGCTACTAGTATAGAATGTTTTGTTAAAATCACCAAGAATTATTCTGCATATTTTTCAGATTTTTTTTTACCATGTGCCTATTCTATTTTTAAATGTTTTAAAGAACTGCATTAAACTTCATAGCCATATTATTAGAAATTATTTTTAATTATCTATTCTATAATTTTCACTGATTACATTATTCATGGTAGTTTCTTACATCCCTCCATTTCTTTTCCTTAGGTTCGCTTTTTCTAGTTTGTGAATTTTTTTCAGATAGGTGATACACTTTCTAAATCGTTGCAGCTAATTTTTCTTTATTTTTTTTTTTTTTTTTTTTTTTTTTGGGTTTTTCGGGCCTCCCCCTTT
>NW_006782755.1:1220012-1264709 GCF_000442215.2 Lipotes vexillifer | reverse complement strand
ACGAGCCCGCGTCTCCTGCAACGGCAGGCGGACTCTCAAGCACTGCGCCACCAGGGAAGCCCCAATTTTTCTTTATTTTAACTTCTACAAACAATAATTCAGTTGGAAACAGAATAGGGTACAAAGAAACTTTTTCCCACTTACTCCTGTATTTGTTCAGAAGGTTGAATTTTTTAGAATCATGACTTACTGATAAACAGAAAGTCATTACAATTAAATGGTGACCCATGAGTGACAAAATAAAAGTGAAAATATTTTGACAAAAGTTTGTCTAAGGTATAGATTCAAATACAAAGGAGAATTAGTGAGATGTCAGTGTTAGCATTTTATATCTGAGGGAAAATAATAGACTATTCAACAAATGGTACTGTATCAACTAGGAAAAAAAAATAAGTTGGAAGTCTAGGAGTGATGCATTACTTCTTACACCAAAATAAATTCCCAATGTATTAAGGATATAAATGTAAAAAAGAAAAAAAAAAAAAACCCAAAATAAAACAAACAAAAAGACGAAGAAGCTGTAAAAGTGAGCACTAGAAAAAATAAATGACAAGCTAGCAACTGTTTTTATAGTCTCAGCATGGCAAATGCCTTCCCAACTATGACACACAATAGAAGCCGTTAAAAATTTGTTAAATTTGACATCATAAAACTTTTAAAAACACAGGAAAGTTTTTAAAAAGTCTTCTTAAAAGATATTCTGTGCTCATGGATTGGGAAAATTAACATTGTTAACATGCCTGTACTACCTAAAGCAATCTACAGATTCAATGCAACACCTATCAAAATCTCAAGAACATTTTTCACAGAACTAGTACAAAATATTCTAAAATGTATATGGAACCACAGAAGACCCCAAGTAGCCAAAGCAAACCTAAGAAAAAAGGACAAAGCTGGAGGTATCACACTCTCTGATTTCAAACTATATTACAAAGCCATAGTAATCAAAACAGCTTGGTACTGGCTGAAAAACAGATACATAGTTCAATGTAACAGAAGAAAGCCCAGAAATAAACTCACACATATATGAATAATTAATTTACGACAAAGGAGCAAAGAACATATAACAGGTAAAGGACAGTCTCTTCAATAAATGGTGCTGGGAAAACTGGAGAGCCACGTGCAAAAAAAACCCCCAAAACCAAAACCAAACAAACCCCAAAACTAGGCCCCTATCGTACACCGTACATGAAAATCAACTCAAAATGGATTAAAGACTTGAATGTAAGACCTGAAACCATAATACTAGAAGAAAATGTAGGCAGTATGTTCTTTGACACTGGTCTTAGCAATATCTTTCTAGATATGTCTCCTCAGGCAAGAAAAACAGAAGCAAAAATAAATAAGAACTACATCAAAGTAAAACCTTCTGCACAGCAAAGGAAACCACCAACAAAACAAAAAGACAACCTATTCAATAGGAGAAGAAATTTGCAAACAATATATCTGATAAGGGGTTAATATCCAAAATATACAAAGAACTCATATAACTCAACAACAATAACAAAAAACAAACAACCCAATTATAAAATGTGCAGAGGAGCTGAACAATTTTCCAGTGAAGACATACAGATTGCCAACAAGCACCTGCAAAGATGTTCAGCATCACTAATTATTAGAAAAATGCAAATCAACACAATGGGCTATCACCTCTTGCCTGTTAGAATGGCTATTATCAAAAAGGCAAGAAATAACAAGTGTTGGTTAAGATGTGTAGGAAAGGGAACGCTGGTGCACTGCTGGTGGGAATGTAAATTGGTGCAGCCACTATGGAAAACATATGGAGGTTCCTCAGAGAATTAAAAACAGAACTACTATATGATCCAGCAATTCCACTTCTGGGAATATATCCAAAGGAAACAAAAACATTAACTCAAAAAGATATCTGCACTCCCATGTTTATAGCAGGATTATTTATAATAGCCAAGGCATGGAAACACCCTAAGTGTCTATCAGTAGATGAATGGATAAAGCAACTGTGGTATACATATATACCCTGGGATAGTATGCAGCGATAAAAAAGAATGAAATCTTGCCATTTGCAACAACATAGATGGACCTTGAGAGTATCATGCTAAGTGAAATAAACCGGAGAGAAAGACAAATACAGTATGACTTCACTCATATGTGAAATATAAAAAATAAAATAAATGAACAAACAGAGCCAAACAAAAACAAACACATAGACACAGAGAACAGAGTAGTAGTTACCAGAAGGGAAGCATGAGGAGGAGGGGGGCAAAAGGGGTAAAGGGGATCAACTGTATGGTGACAGAGAGAAACTAAATTTTTGGTGGTGAGCACATGTACAGTATACAGAAGTAGAAATTTAACACTCTACACATGAAACTTATATAATGTTATAAACCAAAACCACCTTCAATAAAATATTAACAAAACCTCAATAAAAAATTAATGTAAAGTTAAAAAAAAAAAGACCCTTGGGCTTCCCTGGTGGTGCAGTGGTTGATGCTGATGCGGGGGACACGGGTTCGCACCCCAGTCCGGGAAGATCCCACATGCCGCGGAACGGCTGGGCCCATAAGCCATGGCCACTGAGCCTGCGTGTCCGGAACCTGTGCTCCGCAACGGGAGAGGCCACAACAGTGAGAGGCCTGCGTACCACAAAAAAATAAAATAAAAAAAAAAAAAACCCTCTCCTGAAATCAAACTAAAAGAGAAATAATAAACCGAAAAAAAATATTTGTAACATGTGGCCAGCAAATCGTTCATTTTTTAAACACTAAAACCTTTGGCAAATCATTAAAAAAAAACACTCAAAGAGAAAATGAGAATAAGCAAAGGATAGGTATAAATAGTTCACAGAAAAGGACAAATACATCACTTTCTAACGTATTTTTCATATGACAGTCAATCATAACAAATCAAATACAAATTTGTTAAGCTACAATGAAATACTATTTTTCATTTATCAGATTAGAGTCTGACAGCATTAGCTGCTCAAGCTATAGTAGAAATATGCACACACTCAAATAGCACAGAGTGAAAACTAATACAAATTCTACATAAAGGAGTTTGGCAATATCTATCAAAGAAATTCCTATAATCATTAGACTAGAATTACTTCTAGTAATTTATGCTACAGATATAATCACAAATGATTCAAAACAATGAACTCATACAAAGAAATCTACTGCAGCACTTTCTGTAATAGCAAAACATAAAACAAGCGTCAATATTCAACAATAGGGAACTGACCATGTATGTATGGTAGGTATGCTCTTTGTATGTGTGTGTGTGCCCATGTACAAGCATCCCCATGCTTCGATAGGAAGAGAATATCTTCAGGAGATTACACAAGAGACCTAAGTGTAAGTAGTTCTCATTTGGGAGAGGAATTAGGGTACTGGGAATCAGGAATAGAGGGAACACTTTCTTTTTCTAATGTACCTTTGAAAATATTTGGAATGTTGTTCTATATGCATGTACATTAACTCTTCAATATAATGAAACAAATGATTTTTTCAAGTTTATCTAAGAGAATGGGCAAGGGAAGAGGGAACCAGCACTTACTGAATGTTCACTCTGTACTATATGTTAACTGGTTGAATAACTTACTCAAATTCAATCCAATAAGTTGCATTATTGGGATTCAAACTCAGGTGTAATAAACTATAAATATAGTTGGAGACATGTTTTTAAAAATTAAAAATTGAAGTAGAACTTTTGGGAGCAAATGGTAGGTGACAGCACATTTGTATAATTCCTTCTTTATAACCAACCAAAATTAATGAAGTATGAAAGAAACAAGCAATAATCATAATAATGTAGCCACAACCCCACTTCTCAAACTTCAAATTAATAAAAAATGCTAACTGAACAGTTTCAGAGGGGCCTTACTAATAACCCCTAACTAGGAGGGCTGATGACCAGACGTACAGGCAGACCACCCGAAAAATGGCAGATGGGCTAGTTGCTACCTGAAAAGAACCATTTGGTGAGATCATCTTAAATTTCTCCAACTCAATTTCCTAACTAGTAAAAAGGATTGTAAATCTTCTCATTCTGGAAAGAAAGACCAAAATCCAAGAAGTATTCCCCAATGGGGTAGATGTGACTCTGAAACCCTTAAAATTCAGTGAAACTATTCTAAGAAATTACACCTTACATGAGGTTACCTGATCCCGTCTGCGCCAACCTTCACCATAATCTCAATCCCCTTACCCACTCACCGCTTCCTTCGAGCTACTAAGAACTGAAAAGAGGCTATGAACCCATATATAATGAAACCCAGCTGTCAGCTCAAGTTCTATTTCCACTAAATAGGGAAACAAGTCAAGGAGAATTCACACACATTATTCCTGAGCAAAAAGCACGTCTAGATAAAATTCCCCATTCAAAGGATGAACTATAAGTAAAAGATTCCCGCACTGTACCTGTGCTTAGACACTGGATGGCGGGGGAGGCGGGGGGACTATAAAGAAATCAGGAAGAATTACTCCAGGAAACGGGAAAGAAAAAAAAAAAAAAACCCAACACTTTAGCTAAACCTTCTCTACAACATATACACACAGCTGCTTGTATTTGCAAAAGAACACTAGGATAAACTGAAAACTAAGGAAAATGGTTACCTATGGGGGAGGGAGGGAACGAGAATGAGAGACAGGGAGGGAGGAAGACTTCACTGAATACACCTTGTTACACAGCTTCAATTCAGAAACCATGTAAATGTTTTAAATATTCAACCAACGAAATCAAAACTAAAAGTAAAAAGTAATCTTGAAATATTTAAAACAAAATGAAACGCATGAACTTAACTATATGTCAAATTGGTAAAACAACCAAAAAGAAAAAAATTCCTTTAAGTGACTTTAGAACTGTGTTTTGACTGCATATCCTTAGAGCAACAACACTTTTAGACAAAGAACTGTTAAATATGATTCAGTAGTCTGATTAATAGTGATATTATTTGGAGACTCTATTTTATATATATATATATATATATATATACACACACACACACATAATATGATAAAGCAAATAAATAATCACAATATGTATTCATGTTATTTTAAAACTTCAGTATAAAATCAAAGTAAAGTCATGTAGTGTTAAATCTGAAGTACTACTATCAGTATGAACTCATATGCTTTTTTTACTTTAACAAAATGCCTACTTCCTGATTCTGGCCACAAAAAAGGCCTAGAGACACAGACAACCGAGTTACAATGGCACCCTCATTAGAAAAATGGCTGATTCCAGGTCTGGGGGGCAGGAGATTTATAAGATAAACCTGGGACACATCTTGTGCCAGAAGCAAGAAAGCTGGCAATTATTAATGAAGTTGTGTCAGAAGCCAGCCTGTTACGGCTCCCAGCGTCGCTCAGCTGTCTACTAAATAGCAGAGCTGGGATTGAAACCCAGGGAGTGTGGCTTCAAGAGTCATGTTCTTAACCACTATTCTAGACCACCTCTCAAACAAGAAATATTAAGAGGGGAGGGGGCGGAAAGAGATGAAAACCAGAGACCAGAACAGAGGAAAAATATCTTACTTGACTCACAAGCATCTCTTAAACGAGTTGATCCTTGTCTCCTCCCTTAAATTCTTTCTTTACGTGGCTTTCACATATTCTTCCTGCCTAAGGGCACCTTTTCAGACCTTGTTGTTTCCTTCCCTTCTCCCCAGCTTTCTAATATTGAAGGGCTACGGGAATTCAGACCTTGGTACTCTTTGCCGTCTCTGCCCACACTATACTAACTCCCTTAGTGATTCCACCCAGCCTCATAGCTTTAAGTAACATGTGTGTGCAGACAACTCCAAAATTTCTGTCTCCATTCAACTCTCCCAAACTCCAGACTGCCACCTTGACATGACCATTTAGATTTCTGTTGATATCCCAACCTCAGCTTGTCCCAAATTGGTCTCCAACCCCAATTCCTACAAAACCTGCCCCAACACAGCCCCCTCCATCTCACTGCAGACAAATCCATCCTTCCAGGTGCTCAGACCCAAAACTCTAGGGTCATCCTTAACTCGCACCCTTCCAACCCTCCCCCCCTCCCTCTCTCTCTTTCTCTCATCCTAAATTCAATCTGTCAGGAAATCCTGCTGGTTCTACCTTAAAATATATCCAGAATCCAGCTACTCTCACCATCCCTATTGCTACCACTCAAGTCTGAGCTACCTGGATTATTGCATTAGCCTCCTAAGAGCCTCCTAACATGTCACTCTGTTTCTAACCTTCCCCATTCTACTCATGGTAAAAATCCAAGTCCTTATAATGGCCCAACAAACTCTGACCCCCTATTACCTCTCTGACTTCATTTGCTATCACTCCCCTTTTTTCACTCACCTTGCTCCAGCCAATATGGGCTCATAGATGTTCTTCAAGCATGGCTGGCACACTTGTACAAAAGGACCTTTGGTCTAGCTATTCCCTTTGCCTGGAAGATACCCGTTTGGCCAACTCCCTCAGCAAGCCAAATCTTTCCCCAAATTTCACCCTCTCAGTGAGGTTTACTCTGACCTATTTGATACCACATTACCCCCTTGCTCTACTTATTTATTAATATATTAGCTTTCTATTCCCTCCCCCACTCTGATAAGAACAGAGGTATTTGTCTATTTTGTTTACTGTTGTACCTAAAATGCCTGAGAATGTACAAACATCAAGAAGCACTAAAAAGGTTCAAATAAAATCATTTAACAAAACTAAATAAATGTATCATATTATTGGAGCATAAGTGCGTTATTTAACTATTCGAAAGAAAGACTTTTACACTGGGGGAGAAGTACACCTAAATTCACCTATATGCTGCCTATGAGACACTCTAAAACAAATGGAGTGGGAGAGACCTTCAAGATGGCAGAGGCCTAAGACAGGGAGGTCACCTTCCTCCTACAAACACATCAAAAATACATCTACATGTGGAACAACTCCTACAGAAACTTACTGAATGCTGGCAGAAGACCTCAGACCTCCCAAAAGGCAAGAAACTCCCCATGTACCTAGGTAGGGCAAAAGAAAAAAGAAAAAACAGAGACAAAAGAATAGGGACGGGCCCTGCATCAGTGGGAGGGAGCTGTGAAGGAGAAAAGGTTTCCACACACTAGGAAGACCCTTCACTGGTGGAGGTTGGGGGTGGCAGGGGGGAAGCTTCGGAGCAGCAGAGGAGAGCACAGCAACAGGGGTGCGGAGGGCAAAGCAGAGAGATTCCCGCACAGAAGTTCAGTGCCGGCCAGCACTCACCAGACTGAGAGGCTTGTCTGCTCCCCAGCCGGGGCGGGTGGGGCTGGGAGCTGAGGATTGGGCTTTGGAGGTCGGATCCCAGGGAGAGGACTGTGGTTGGCTGCATGAACACAGCCTGAAGGGGGCTAGTGTGCCACAGCTAACCAGGAGGGACTCTGGGACAAAGTGTGGACCTGCCTAAGAGGCAAGAGACCATTGTTTCGGAGTGCGCGAGGAGAGGGGATTCAGAGCACCGCCTAAACGAGCTCTAGAGACAGAGACGGGCGCAAGCTGCGGCTACCAGCACGGACACCAGAGACGGGCATGAAACGCTGAGGCTGCTGCTGCTGCCACCAAGAAGCCTGTGTGCAAGCACAGGTCACTCTCCACACCTCCCTTCTTGGGAGGCTGTGCAGCCCGCCACTGCCAGGGTCCCGTGATCCAGGGACAACTTCCCCGGGAGAACACATGGCATGTCTCAGGCTGTTGCAACGTTATGCTGGCCTCTGCCGCTGCAAGCTCACCAAGCATTCTGTACCCCTCCTTCCCCCCAGCCTGAGTGAGCCAGAGCCCCCTAATCAGCCGCTCCTTTAAAGCCCTTCTCTGTCTGGGCGAAGAACAGATGCCAGAGGGTGACCTACATGCAGAGGTGGGGTCAGATCAAAAGCTGAACCCCAGGAGCTGTGCAAACAAACAAGAGAAAAAGGAAATTTCTCCGTGCAGTCCCAGGAGCAACAGATTAAATCTCCACAATCAACTTGATGCACCCTGCATCCCTGGAATACCTGAATAGACAATGAATCACCCCAAAATTGAGGCAGTGGACTTTGGGAGCAACTATAGACTTGGGGTTTGCTTTCTGCATCTAATTTGTTTCTGGTTGTATGCCTATCTTAGTTTGGTATTTAGAGTTTATTATCACAGGTAGATTTGTTTACTGATCTGGTTGTTCTCTTTTTATCTTGATATATAAATATATACATAATTTTTCCTTTTTCTCTTTTTGTGAGTGTGTATGTGTATGCTTCTGTGTGTGATTTTGGTTGTACAGCTTTGCTTTTACCATTTATCTTAGGGTTCTGTCTGTCAGTTTTTTGGCTTTTTTTTTTAGTATAGTTTTTAGTGCTTGCTATCATTGCTGGATCTGTTTTTTGGTTTAGTTGCTCCCTTCTTTATTTTCTTTTTCTTAATTACTTTAAACGTTTTTTATTTAAAAAAAAATTTTAAACTTATTTTAATAACTTGATTTTACTTTATTTTCCTCTTTCTTTCTTTCTTTTTTTCTCCCTTTTCTTCTGAGCCATGTGGCTGACAGACTCTTGGTGCTCTGGCCAGGTGTCAAGCCTGTGCCTCTGAGGTGGGAGAGTCGAGTGCAGGACACTGGTCCACCAGAGAACCCCCAGCTCCACATAATATCAAACGGCGAAAGCTCTCCCAGAGATCTCCACCTCAACGCTAAGACCCAGCTCCACTCAACGATCAGCAAGCTACAGTGCTAGACACCCTATGCCAAACAACTAGCAAGACAGGAACACAACCCCACCCATAGAAGAAAGGCTGCCTAAAAATCATAATAAGGTCAGAGACACCCCAAAACACATCACTGGACGTGTTCCTGCCCACCAGAAAGAAAAGACCCAGCCTCATCCACCAGAACACAGGCATCAGTCCCCTCCACCAGGAAGCCTACACAACCCACTGAACCAACCTTAGCCACTGAGGGCAGACACGAAAAACAACGGAAACTACAAACCTGCAGCCTGCGAAAAGTAAACCCCAAACACAGTAAATTAAGCAAAATGAGAAAACAGACAAACACAGCAGATGAAGCAGCAAAGTAAAAACCCACCAGACTAAACAAATGAAGAGGAAATGGGCAGTCTACCTGAAAAAGAATTCAGAGTAATGATAGTAAACATGATCCAAAATCTTGGAACTAGAATGGAGAAAATACAGGAAATGTTTAACAAGGACTGAGAAGAACTAAAGAGCAAGAAAAAAATGATGAACAACACAATAAATGAAATTTAAAATTCTCTAGAAGGAATCAATACCAGAATAACTGAGGCTGAAGAAGGGATAAGTAACCAGGAAGATAAAACACTGCAAATAACTATTGCAAAGCAGAATAAAGAAAAAAGAATGAAAAGAAATCAGGACAGTCTCAAAAACATCTAGGACAACATTAAACGCAAAAACATTTAAATTACAGGGGTCGCAGAAGAAGAAGAGAAAAAGAAATGGACTGAGAAAATATTTGAACAGATTATAAATGAAAACTTCCTTAATATGGCAAAGGAAATAGCCAATCAAGTCCGAGAAGTGCAGAGAGTCACTTACAGGATAAATCCAACAAGAAACACGCCATGACACATATCAATCAAACAATCAAAAATTAAATACAAAGAAAAAATATTAAAAGCAGCAAGGGAAAAACAAAAACTGACATACAAGGGAATCCCCATAAGGTTAACAGGTGATCTTCCAGGAGAAACTTTGCAAACCAGAAAGAAGTGGCAGGACATATTTAAAGTGATGAAAGGGAAAAACCTACAACCAAGATTACTCCACCCAGCAAGGATCTCATTCAGATTCAACAGAGAAATTAAAACCTTTACAGACAAGCAAAAGCTAAGAGAATTCAGCACCACCAAACCAGCTTTACAATAAATGCTAAAGAAACTTCTCTAGGCAGGAAACAAGGGAGAAGGAAAAGACCTACAATAACAAAACAATTAAGACAATGGGAAGAGGAACATACATATCGATAACTACCTTAAATGTAAGTGGATTGAATGCTCCAACCAAAAGACACAGACTAGCTGAATGGATACAGAAACAAGACCCATACATATGCTGTCTACAAGAGACCCACTTCAGACCTAGGGACACATACAGACTGAAAGTGAGGGGATGGAAAACAATATTCCATGCAAATGGAAATCAAAAGAAAGCTGGAGTAGCAATTCTCACATCAGACAAAATAAACTTTAAAACAAACACTATTATAAGAAACAAAGAAGGACACTACATAATGATCAAGGAATCAATCCAATAAGATATAACAACTGTAAATATTTATGCATGCAACATAGGAGCACTTCAATACATAAGGCAAATGCTAACAGCCATAAATAGGGAAGTCAACAGTAGCACAATAATAGCATGGGACCTTAACACCCCACTTTCGCCAATGGAAAGATCATCCAAAATGAAAATAAATAAGGAAACACAAGCTGTAAAGGAAACAAACAAGATGGGCTTGACTGATATTTATAGGACATTCCATCCAAAAACAACAGAATACACTTTCTTCTCAAGTGATCATGGAACATTCTCCAGGATAGACCATATCTTGGGTCACAAATCAAGCCTTAGTAAATTTAAGAAAATTGAAATCACATCAACTATCTTTTCCGACCACAGCACTATGAGACTAGATATCAATTACAGGAAAAAATCTGTAAAAAACACAAACACACGGAGGCTAAACAATACACTACTAAATAAACAACAGATCACTAAAGGAATCAAAGAGGAAATCAAGAAATACCTAGAAACAAATGACCATGAAAACACGACGACCCAAACCTATGGGATGCAGCAAAATCAGTACTAAGAGGGAAGTTTACAGCAATACAATCCTACCTCAGAAAAGAAGAAACAGGGCTTCCGTGGTGGCGCAGTGGTTAAGAATCCACCTGCCAATGCAGGGGACACGGGTTCGAGCCCTGGTCCGGGAAGATCCCACATGCCACGGAACAATTAAGTCTGTGTGCCACAACTACTGAGCCTGCACTGTAGAGCCAGCTCTCTGCAACAAGGGAGGCCACCGCAATGAGAAGCCAGTGCACTGCAGCAAAGAGTAGCCCCCGCTCACCTCAACTAGAGAAAAGCCCTGGTGCAGCAACAGAGACCCAGTGCAGCCAAAAATAAAAAATAAATAAATTTCAAAAATATAATAACAAAAGAAAAAGAAACATCTCAAATAAACAACCCAACCATACACCTAAAGCAATGAGAGAAAAAAGAACAAAAAAAACCCAAAGTTAGCAGAAGGAAACAAATCATAAAGATCAGATCAGAAATAAATGGAAAAGAAATGAAGAAAACAATAGCAGAGATCAAAAAAATTAAAATCTGGTCCTTTGAGAAGATAAACAAAATTGATAAACCATGAGCCAGACTCATCAGAAAAAAAGGCAGAAAATTCAAATCAACAGAAATCGAAAAGAAAAAGGAGAAGTAACAAATGACACTGCAGAAATACAAAGGATCATGAGAGATTACTACAAGCAACTATATGCCAATAAAATGGACAACCTGGAAGAAATAGAAAAATTCTTAGAAAAGTACAACCTTCCAAGAATGAACCAGGAAGAAATAGAAAATATAAACAGGCCAATCACAAGCACAGAAATTGAGACTGTGATTAAAAATCTTCCAACAAACAAAAGCCCAGAACCAGACGGCTTCACAGGTGAATACTATCAAACATTTAGAGAAGAGCTAACACCTATCATTCTCAAACTCTTCCAAAATATAGCACAGAGAGGAACACTCCCAAATTCATTCTACAAGGCCACCATCACCCTGATACCAAAACCAGACAAAGATGTCACCAGGAAAGAAAATTACAGGCCAATATCACTGATGAACATAGATGCAAAAATCCTCAATAAATACTAGCAAACAGAATCCAACAGCACATTAAAAGGGTCATACACCATGATCAAATGGGGTTTATCCCAGGAATGCAAGGATTCTCCAATATATGCAAATCAATCAATGTAATAAACCATATTAACAAACTGAACAAGGAAAACCATATGATCATCTCAACAGATGCAGATAAAGCTTTCGACAAAATTCAACACCCATTTATGAAAAAAACCCTCCAGGAAGTAGGCATAGAGGGAACTTACCTCAACATAATACAGGCCATATATGACAAACCCACAGCCAACATCGTTCTCAATGGTAAAAAACTGAAATCATTTCCTCTAAGATCAGAAACAAGACAACATTGTCCATTCTCACCACTATTATTCAACATAGTTTTGGAAGTTTTAGCCACAGCAATCGGAGATGAAAAAGAAATAAAAGAATCCAAATCAGAAAAGAAGAAGTAAAACTGTTACTGTTTGCAGATGACATGTTATTATACATAGAGAATCCTAAAGATGCTACCAGAGAGCTACTAGAGCTAATCAATGAATTTGGTAAAGTAGCAGGATAGAAAATTAATGCAAAGAAATCTCTTGCATTCCTATACACAAATGATGAAAAATCTGAAAGAGAAATTAAGCAAATACTCCCATTTACCACTGCAACAAAAAGAATAAAATACCTAGGAATAAACCTACCTAAGGAGACAAAAGACCTGTATGCTATGACACTCATGAAAGAAATTCAGGATGATACAAACAGATGAAGAGATATACCATGTCCTTGGATTGGAAGAATCAACATTGTGAAAATGACTATACTACCCAAAGCAATCCACAGATTCAACGCAATCCCTATCAAACTACCAACAGCATTTTTCACAGAAATAGAACAAAAAATTTCACAATTTGTATGGAAACACAAAAGACCCCGAATAGCCAAAGCAATCTTGAGAAAGAAAACCAGAGCTGGAGGAATCAGGCCCCCCACTTCAGACTATACTACAAAGCTACAGTAATCAAGACAGTGTGGGACTGGCACAAAAACAGAAATACAGATCAATGGAACAGGTTAGAAAGCCCAGAGATAAACCCACGCACATATGGTCCCCTTATTTTTGATAAAGGAGACAAGAATATACAGTGGAGAAAAGACAGCCTCTTCAGTAAGTGGTGCTGGGAAAACTGGACAGATACGTGTAAAAGAACGAAACTAGAACACCCCCTAACACCATACACAAAAATAAACTCGAAATGGATTAAAAACCTAAATGTAAGGCCAGATACTATAAAAGTCTTAGAGGAAAACACAGGCAGAACACCCTATGACATAAATCACAGCAAGATCCTTTTTGACCCACCTCCTAGAGGAATGGAATTAAAAACAAAAATAAACAAATGGGACCTAATGAAACTTAAAAGCTTTTACACAGCAAAGGAAACCATAAACAAGAAGAAAAGAAAACTCTCAGAATGGGAGAAAATATTTGCAAATGAAGCAGCTGACAAAGGATTAATCTCCAAAATAGACAAGCAGCTCATGCAGCTCAATATCAAAAAAACAAATAACTCATTCCAAAAATGGGCAGAAGACCTAAATAGACATTTCTCCAAAGAAGATATACAAACTTCCAACAAACACATGAAAGAATGCTCAACTTCGTTAATCATTAGAGAAATGTAAATCAAAACTACAATGAGATACCATCTCACACCAGTCAGAATGGCCATCATCAAAAAATCTACAAACAATAAATGCTGGAGAGGGGGTGGAGAAAAGGGAACCCTCTTGCACTGTTGGTGGGAAGGTAAATTGATACAGTCATTATGGAGAACAGTATGGAGGTTCCTTAAAAAACTAAAAATAGAACTACCATACGATCCAGCAATCCCACTACTGGGCACTTACTTACCTTGAGAAAAACCATAATTCAAAAAGAGTCATGTACCACAATGTTCACTGCAGCCCTATTTACAATAGCCAGGACATGGAAGCAACCTAAGTGTCCAATGACAGATGAATGGATAAAGAAGATGTGGCATATATATATACAATGGAATATTAGCCATAAAAAAAAAAAAACGAGATTGAGTTATTTGTAGTGAGGTGGATGGACTCATGGTCTGTCATACAGAGTGAAGTAAGTCAGAAAGAAAAACAAATACCGTATGCTAACACATATACATTGAATCTAAAAAAAAAAAAAAGAGCTTCTGAAGAACCTAGGGCCAGGACAGGAATAAAGGCGCAGACGTAGAGAATGGACTTGAGGACATGGGGAGGGGGAAGGGTGAGCTGGGACGAAGTGAGAGAGTGGCATGGACATATATACACTACCAAATGGAAAACAGATAGCTAGTGGGAAGCAGCCGCATAGCACAGGGAGATCAGCTCGGTACTTTGTGACCACCTAGAGGGGTGAGATAGGGAGGGTGGGAGGGAGACGCAAGAGGGAGGAGATATGGGGATATATGTGTATGTATAGCTGATTCACTTTGTTATAAAGCAGAAACTAACACACCATCATAAAGCAATTACACTCCAATAATGATGTTAAAAAAAAAATAAAAACAAAGAATAAAACAAATGGAGAAAAAAAAAGTTAAAAGTAATAGGATGTACCCAAACACCAGGATGGATAGAAAGCAGGGGTCATGTGGTATATAAGAAGATAAGCCTTGAAACCAGAGATCTAGGATCAAACTGTCTACACCACTTTATAGCTCTGTGACTTTTATTTAGGAAGCTTCTCTGAGCCTCAGTTTACTCATCTATAAAATAGTGATATTACCTATACCTCGAAGGGTTTTGAATGAGAACTACATGAAACAAAGCATTTAACACAGTGTCTGGCATATAATCAATACTGGAACATACTGTAATCACTGTCCTTGTCATATACCAAAATGGAACAAATATATTTCAATATTTCTGATATCAAAAATATAGTCCTTATAAGAGTTGTTTTACAGTAGGAGGAAACACCAGATTAGCAATTCTAGCTTTCAGATATCCATTCAGTTTTCTGAAGAGGCATAAAGAAGCCGTTAATGTTAAAAGGCCTAGCATACAACCAGAGCCTATCCTAACTATCCTCTCTTCCCTCTCAGGTAAAACACAAATATTTATTATGCCCTGTCAGAGGCTTCTTAAGTACTTACTCTCTGAGCCAGTATCCCTACTCTGCTCTAAGAACTTAGCCTACAAGTAAACTCCCATAAGTGAGAAATGCGAAGTGACATTTATAAGACAGATGTACTCGCTGCAACATAACATTTATAATAACAAAAGGTCAGAAACAACTTAAATAGCCATCAGTGGGAAACTTGGTTAAATATATCCATATAGTAGAGTACTAAGCAATTTTTTTAAAGAAGATCTTTATTTAGTGATATGGAATAATCTCCAAGATATACTCTTAATCTCCAAGATATACTCTAAAAAAGAAATCAAGGAAAAGAGTGAGTATCACAGGGCTGCCACTTGTGTAAACCTTGGTGGGAGGAGATCTATATTTGCTTATAAATGCATAAAATATCTCTGGAAAAAACTTATGATAACCAGAGACTAGATTAGCAAAAGGTATACTCTTTCAAACTTTACAAATTTTCACCTATTTGAATACATCACCTGTCATCAAAAATATTTAAATAAAGTAAAGACTATTGAGTAGTTAAGTTTCTATCAGTGACAAGCAAGGTAAAGTCTGCCTGAATTTATTCACCAGATGTTAACTGCATGCCTCCTACATGCTGATGTTTTCATTTTTTTATCTTCAATTTTATGATCTGACATCAAAAGCAAAGGCAACAAAGGCAAGAATAAACAAGTGGGTCTACATCAAACTAAAAGCCACATTTACTGAGCATGGCAAGCACAGTGTATTTACACCACTCACATTACCTTAGTTTTCAAAATAAAATAAAATAAATCCCTAGCAATGGTTTGCTCTCAGCAATGTGCCTTATCAATAATAGTTTCAAGTGCGACTAGTCTGGTCTACAGACGGAGATCCAAACTAGAAAATTCTAGTGATTAGAGCTACGGTGAAATGGTGTGCTCAGTATGACCCACAATCAAGAATAAACAGGTTATATTTACCTCTCAAATGGTGGTTCTCTCATCTGGCTGCTCCTCCCTCATTTTATCCTAACTCTACTATGACCAGAATACATTGGCACCTACTTGTAATCCCTGAAAACAGGAATAACGTTACTACCAGTCTACTAACAATAACAGCAGCCACCACTTATTCAATACGTACTGACAATGTCCTCTGTGGTGACTGCTTTATTTAGACATGATTTTATTTAATCCTCAGGATATACGTGTGAAGCTGAAAACATTACCCACTTTACAGATGAGAAACCAGAAACTTGGCAAGTAAAACAAATTGCCAGTGGCCACATACCTAGTAAATGGCAATTCTAGGAGTCGAGGCCAGGTCTGGCTTACTCTAAAGCCTATGCTCTTCACTAGAATGCTAATTTACCTTCCCAAACCTTCCTCCTATCCCCAAATTAACAGGGTCTGAAAATAGCAAAAGCAGTCCTTCTGGAACCCTTTTCCGAGGTGAGCGCTTACAGAGAACATGCGTCCTTATCAACTCTCATTCATTTGCAGGGCAGGCTCAGCTGCTGGCAGAGGCCTATGGTTGCCCAGACTTGCCAACAGCTAAAATCAAGATGGAGAGAGGAAGAGATCAAAGATCTGATGAGAGTTCTTAAGGACATGGACAAGGAGAAATGCCATTTGTATCGCTCACTGGCCACCACGACTTGGGCAGTTTCCTCCAGCAGAGTCCAGGGCGAGAGCTTCTGGTCTGGGGAGGTCTTTGCCTCCACCCACTCCCAGTAAACTTTGTTGCTCCAAATGCCCCACTCTGCAGTAGACCCAAGACCAAGGGCTCACCAAGTAGCCAACCCTCACAGAATAATGCAAGTGAAAGCACACTTCGATCTTTCAGCATTTCCTTCTATACCTCCGAAACCCTGAGGACAATGTCAACAAACTGAGATTGTGGACCAGTTTACCAAAGCAAGTGTCAAAGCAGTGCTCTCCCGACAGTGCCATCAGAACAACCTCACTACTGTGGCACCATCTGAAACTGTCTGTTAGCTAATTACAGGCTCTCAGTGATGGTCACTGCTAAGAAAACCAATCATCTATTTTACAGCTTAAGTGCTCAGTTAGAAGGGAATGGAAAAATATCTCATGAATGTGATTAAAATATAGTAATCTAATTTCCCCCTTAAAATCTAGTCATTTTTCACATCTACTATTCCATTCTTAATGCAAAAACTGTTGCAAACAATGCCTTATCAAGATATAAGAGCAGAATGTTCCACACTTGGAATTTTATATCCTTTTGCATAAAATTGGTAGCTTTTTACTGGCCTAAGCTATACTACAAGCAGAATGTCTCTCCCTCAAAAAACAGAGTAAAAAGGAGGAAAGGTAATCTAGTAAAAAACAGAATGAGAATAAGGAGGAAATTATTTTGGAGGATTCCCCCTTTGGTATCTGAATAAACTGTCTTAAATATGAAAAAATAGTATTACTTCAATTACTTCAGGAATAAGATGAAACCCGTATACCTCAACATCACATTGTTTAGTTTAACAAACATTAACTGAGAACCTACAATTGCTGAACGAACATGGCAACAAGAAATGGCCCTAAATTTTAAAAGTTAGTGGGAAAAACTAATACAGTTTTGATATGATATGGTAATTATTAATGGGTATACACAGCATGTTATTTTTCTGTCCGCTAGAGCTGTTTTCCAACAATAAACAGTTATTTTCCGGCCACCTGAGTTGTAACTCAGTAAATCTTCTTTTGCCCATCTTGTACCACCTGGAACCTATCTGGATAATATCTATAGGAAATAATTTGCATATACATCTGGTCTTTCACCTTTCTAGCAACTGTCACTATAATTAAATAACTGTACATCTCCAGGTGGCAGAAAAGGTGCTGATTTGTTTGTCTCTCACTGAGCAAAACACCTTGTACAAGATACCTGGCCTACAACAGGCTCTCGTGCGAAATGAATGAGCGAACATGCAAAAATATAAGACCCATACAATGATGGACTTCCTCGATGCAGCCTCTAATCCTCATTAGGTTATACACAGCCTTCAGTTAAAGCCACAAAAAGAAATTACAAACCAAAAAATCCTAAAAACAAAAAACTCCGAAGTATTTGTATTAAGTGAAAATCACAGAGAACAGAGAGAAATTAAATCCGCAGACTATTTAAAAGCCATTTAACGCAATAGTTTCTACTTTGTCCCTCAAAAAACTAATGTTTTTAATGAATAAGCATGTAATGCATTTCAACTTGGCAACCCTTCTCTTTTCTACTGCTATCCTCAAATAGAAGTGCTGATTAAGAGTGAAATGACCAAAAGGAAAACAGCACATAAGGAGGAGAGCATTCAGTTTGCATAAACAGGATTATCAGTTTTTAAAGCAAAAAACGGCTGGATTCAAATAAAAACACTTCCACTGAAAACATGATTTGATTATTCACTTCCACAGACCCTAGCGCAGCGATTAACAGAAATGGGTCTGGAGTCGGGCTGCCTGACTTGCATCCCGGCACTGAGACTTAACAGCTGTGTGACCTTGGGCAAGTTACCTAACCTGGGAAACACAGTGATGATAGGACCTACTTCAAAGAGCTATGTTCAACTGCCTCCCACCTACACTGCGGGCCTTCTCTAACCACCTAAGAGCCTCCCGCCAGTTTCTCTCCATTCTTTAACTCTTCTTTATTATCTTCATATCACTTACTACTAACTAAAACTGTTCCTTTACAAGTTACTTGCTTTCATATGACCTCTCTCTTAAGAGTAAAAATCTTGTCTGTCTTATTTACTTCTATATCCCTGGTGCCTAGAAGCACTGCTCATTATGCACAAGTAGGAACTTGATAAATATTTGTTGAGTAAATGGATGAAGAACACACAATACAGGGAAGGGTACTTTGTAAGCATTCAATAAATGTTAGCCATTATTATCCAGGTAATTAATTCAGGTAAATAATTCAGGCTTTCTCATTGTCCTTACAGGTTTTATTTACTACTCACCAAAATCAAGAATTACATTCATTTATGGCTTGAAAGGATTTTTTCCTTCCAATATTAGGAGCTGCCATTGGGACAGACTACTGCACTGAAGTTCATTGCAGACATTTATTGAGCAACATACTATGATCCGCATTCTGTAGATACAGCAATGAAAGACAGTCCCAGTCAGCCAAGACATTTGTGTCTTAGTTTTGTGCCTGGCTCTGGCCAAGTTACCTACTTAAATGCAGTATGAGCAGGAATAAGGATCTGTGCAGAATGTAATTGGATTGGGGGAGGTGGGAGTTTGTAAAGGTCCTGACCATTTCATGGAAACCCTCACAAGGTTCAATGTGGAACTTCAAATTCCTTAACTCATTATGGCTAAAATTCTACCTTAGCTACCGTTTTGTTGATAACAATAATGAGACAAACTAGGCCACTGCCTAGGTAGGTTCTCAAATGAGCAAGGTAGGTGTTTGTGAAATATTCCCCAGTAGATGGACGTTTACACAGGTCCTCAGCACACTAAGGACAATATATTGGTGTATGTTAATGTATATACATTGTTAGTACAAGATTGCCAAATGCTCTCTCTTAAAAGGACCATTCTTTATTCTGAGGCGATGTCCTTCTACTCATCTGATATTAAGATATCCTTTTTTGTAAAGTAATTATGTTGATAACTCATGGTGAGTTTTTCCCCCACTTACTTGACAAACAAAAACGTTCTTATTTTTGGTTGTTTGTCTTAAAAAAATTTTATCAGTGAAATCTGAAATCTAGAACATCTAGAAGTAAACAGAACACAACAGCAGCCTGGCCAAACTCCAAATGCAGAATACTGGATCTTTTTTTTTTTTTTTTTTTTTTTTTTGCAGTACACGGGCCTCTCACTGTTGTGGCCTCTCCCGTTGCGGAGCACAGGCTCCGGACGCGCAGGCTCAGCGGCCATGGCTCACGGGCCCAGCCGCTCCGCGGCATGTGGTATCTTCCCAGACCGGGGCACGAACCCGTGTCCTCTGCTTAGGCAGGCGGACTCTCAACCACTGCGCCACCAGGGAAGCCCTGGATCTTTTATTCATTAACACACTGTCTCTTCATTCACCCAAGCCCAATTTTCTTTAACCATCTGTCTATAACCGTTGTCTATACTATTTGAGCAGATCTAAATTATAACTCAGACAATATTTACACAATTTTCCTTATCGTGTATGTGTTTGAGAATGGAATGGTATGGACCTTCCCAGAAAATGCTTAAATCTTATCATGCACTGATATAAACACTATAATCAAACTATACTCTTGACTTTGTAACTTTTTTACTTTGAATGTATCCTAAGTAAGTGTTGTCATAGAGATGTTGAGAGCACTTGAAGCACTGATTTGATGTAATTAGCTCTTGTCCCCAGAATATTCAAATAATCTTGCACTGGAATATACAAAGCTTTCTTCAACCTCAAAACCTCTAATCCACTGACCCTTCCCCATTCACACCATTCATCCCTGTCAGGTCTTCATGTATCTCCTTATCCAGGCGATATGCCATGACCCTTTACTATAACTGCTCCTTTACAAAATTCCTTAACTCCTCTGATTTCCAGTTCCTCTTTCACATTTGCTTGGCAAACCCTCATTACTGTGAAACTCAATTATGCTTCAACTCCGCATCAGCTCAACATCGTTAGAGACACATTTACAAGTGGGCTACCTGATTGACTTACATTTTTGGCCACAAATCCCAAATGAGGGCTCAACACCATCCAACAATCCTTTATATTACACTTTGCAAACGCTCACTTTACCCTTTAAAACTTCCATTTCATGCTTTCTCCTCCCTCCTCTTATATCCCCACTTGCCAAATGATGTTTTGCTTTATAGTTCATTAATAATACGGAAACAATTAGAGAGCCACTCAAATGTGTTACCCACATCAAAACTACAGCCTATCAACAACCTTTATGAAATGTCCTTGATGTTATCAAAAACCCAAATCACCTCCCATGTTGTGGATCCCATTCAGTCTCACCTTTTCAAAGGTTTTATTCCTGTACTTACTCTTCCTCACCTGAGTCATCAATTACTCCCTCTCAAATGGACTTCATCCAATACCATATAAACATACCCTTGTATCTAATTTTAAAAGAGAAAATTGTCCTGTGACCATATTTCCCCTTCCAACTCTGCTCCCCTACACCTAAAAAGTATCAAAAGAAACTTTTGTAGTCGTAAATTACTGTTGTCACTTCTCAATCTTTGCTTCAACACACTCCAACTAGATTTGTCTCCACCATTCCACTGGGACTAGTCTTCTCAAGGTCACCAGTCACCTCTATGTCGAAAAACCCAACTACATTTGACATGGTTGCCCACTCTTTCTTTATTCCCTTGGCTTCTGCAACACAACACTCTCCAGATTTTCCGCCTCACCTACTAACAGTTACTTCAGTGCCCTTTGCTCCTCTTCTCATGTACCACAGCCCTATCCTAAACATATTTTATTCATCTTTTCCAAGATTTTTTGGTGTTACTGATGTCTCTCGTTTTTGTTTTTCTATTTCCTTACTGTCTGCTCTAATTTTCATTATTTCCTTCCTTCTACTTTCCTTATGTTCAACCTGCTAAGTTTAAGTTGCAAAACTGACCTGAACTTACTTCGTTTTTTCCTAATTAATTCTTAGTCCCTTGTTTCCCAATATGTGTATTCAGAGTAACAAATTTTCATCTTAATTATACTTTAGCTGAACTATACTATATATGTTCAAAAAGAGTATATTCTGTTTTGAGTATACATTCTACACACATCCACTGAATAAAACATTTTGCTTGTTCAAATTTTGTTTATTCTTACTAATTTTATTTCTGTTTGTTTCATCTTTAGATTTAAAAACAAAAAACTATTTGTCAATTTCTTTAAAATGACAAATTTTTTGTTTTATGTATTTGGGGGCTATGTTGTGTATACTTAGACTCAGTAATAAGGTAAAATTATAGGATATAATTATTAATATAATATTAATATATATAATATTAAGGTGTATTAGAGTAATGTATTTTAATATCCGTGTGAATAGCACCTTTGATTACTTAGGGTAAAGATCTACTTTACCTCTAATAATGCCCTTTATCTTGTTCGTCTGATATTAATGTTAATATGCCAAGTTTTTAGTTAGCTCTTTCAACATTTCATTCACATTAAGCTTTAGTCACTTTTAAATTGTTGGAGTTAGGTTTTTATACAAGCTAAGAAACCCTTTCTTTAAACTGGGGGGTTTAATCCCCTTATATTTATTCTGTGATTATTATACCAAATTTTTTTTTTCCTTTTCTTCCTTCTACTGGATTTAGTTTAATTTTCCTTCTCACTACAAGCTGGTATACATTCTATTTCTTTTAGTTAAAATTTAAAATGTACAATATGCCTTAAACTTTCAAATTATCCGTTTTACATCCTCTCCCCAGTAAACCAAGGCCTCAGAAGTTTTCACCGAAATTTTTCCCCTGCACTGTTCATGTTATTCTTATCTAGCATTTTTGTCCATTTTTCCCCAACATCCTAAAAATAAGCAATTACTTTTTGTTAGTGTTACAATCCATGTTTATATTTATCAACCTGAAACTCTTTGCTTATTATTTCTTGCATCCAATTCCTTTTTTCTAGATTCTATTTTCTTATTCCTGAACATTTTTTGGTAGTTCAAGAAGTCAGGATGCGTAGGTGGAAAAATCTCAGTCTTTGTCTGAAGATACCTTTATTTTGTCCTTACTCTTAAAGGACTGTTTAATTAAGGAGACAATTTGAGGTTTATAGTTATTCTCTCTCACATTATATAAAAGTATTATCCCAATTTTAATCTATTAATTATCGCTAATGAGACCCTTACTGTTCATCCAATTATTGTTACCTGGGAAATGTTTTCTCTTGGACTGCTATTCAGATTTTTTTTTTTCTATTTTGACTTAGCAGTTCCACTAGGTACGGATTTCTCTTTATTCTGCTAGGTATTCAGCAATTCCACTAGGTATGGATTTCTCTATTCTGCTAGGTATTCAGTGTGTACCAATCTAAAGACATGTATCTCCTCAATTCTGGATAACTCTCAACCATCATCTTTTCAAATATAGCCTCTCAAAGATTTCTGTTATTATCTCCTTCTGAAGTGTCTACTAAAGGTACAGTGTACTTTTTCATTCTATGCTCCATATTTCCTAATCACTCTTTAATATTCTCAATGTCTATTTCTTTATGATTCATTCTAAATCACTTCCTCAGATCTATATTCTAGTCCATCAAGTCTATCTTCAGTTTGGTATAATCTGCTGCTTTTTTAAATTGAAGTACAGCTGATTTACAATATTTGAAGTTTCAGGTGTACAGCACACTGATTCAGTATTTTTACAGATTATACTCCATTAAAAGTTATTACTAGCTAATAGCTATAAAATCCCTGTACTATATAATATATCCTTGTTGCTTATCTATTTTATACATGGTAGCTTGTGTCTCATAATCCCATACCCCTAATTGGCCCCTTCTTCCTTCCCTCTTCCCTCCAGTAACCACTAGTTTGTTTTCTTTATCTGTGAGTCTGTTTCTGTTTTCCTATATACATGTGTTTGTATCATTTTTTAGATTTCATATATGTGACAACACACAGTATTCGTCTTTCTCTGTCTGACTTACTTCACTAACCATAATATTCTCTAGTCCATCCATGCTGCTGCAAATAGCAGAATTTCCTTTTTTTAAGACTAATATTCCATTATTATATATGCCACATTTTCTTTATCCACTTGTCTCTTGATGGACACTCAGGTTACTTCCTTGGCTATTGTAAATAGTGCTGCTATGAACACTGGGGTGCATGTGAATCAGTGTTTTCATTTTTTCCAGGTATATATACAGGAGTGGAATTACTGGGTCATATTGTAGCTCTCCACACTAAAATACTGTTCTCCATAGTGGCTGCACCAATTTACATTCCCACCAACAGTGTACAAGTGTTCCCTTTCCTCCACATCCTCTCCAACATTTATTATTTGTTGCCTTTTTGATGATGGCCACTCTGACAGGTGTGAGGTGAGGTGATAACTCATTGTTTTTATTTGTGTTTGTCTAATAATTAGCAATGTTGAGCATCTTTTCTTGTGCCTGTTAGCCATCTGCATTCTTCTTTGGAAAAATGTCTATTCAGGTCTTCTGCCCATTTTTTAATTGCACTGTTTGTTTTTTTGATATTGAGCTCTATGAACTGTTTATACAGTTTGGATATTAAGCCCCTGTCAGTCATATCAAGTGCAAATATTTTCTCCCATTCAATAGGATGTCCTTTTTGTCTATGGTTTCCTTTGCTGTGCAAAAGCTTTTAAGTTTAATTAGGCCCCATTTATTTTTGTTTCCTTCTTTTGCCTTAGGAGACAGATCCAAAAAAAAAAAATATTCTACAATTTATGTCAAAGAGTGTTGTGCCTATGTTCTCTTCTAGGAGTTTTATGGTTTCCGGTCTTACACTTAGGTCTTTAATCCATTTTGAGTTTATTTTTATACAGGGTGGGAGGCAACATTCTGATCTCATTCTTTCCCATGTAGCTGTCTGGTTTTCCCAGCACCACTTATTGAACAGACTCCTTTTTCTCCATTATATATTCTTGCCTCCTTTGTCACAGATTAACTGTCATAATTAATAAACCCATACATGTGTGGGCTTATTTCTAGGGGCTCTATTCTGTTCCATTGATCTCTGTGTCTGGTTCTGTGCAAGTGCCATGCTGTTTTGATTACTGTAGCTTTATAGTATAGTTTGAAGCCTAGGAGGGTGGTATCTCCAACTGTTCTTTTTTCTCCAGATTGCTTTAGCAATTCAAGGTCTTTTGTGGTTCCACATGAAATTTAGGATTATCTGTTCTAGTTCTGTGAAAAATATCATGGTTATTTTGACAGGGACTGCATTAAATCTGTAGACTGCTTTGGGTAGTATGTCCATTTTAACAATATTAATTCTTCTAAACCAAAAGCATGGGATATCTTTCCATTTCTCTGTATCATCTTCAATTACCTTCATTAATGTTTTATACTTTCCAGAGTATAGGTCTTTCACCTCCTTGGTTAAGTTTATCGCTAGGTATTTTATTCTTTTTGATGTGATTTTAGACAGGTTTTTTACTTTCTCTTTCTGACAGTTCATTATTAGTGTACAGAAAAGCAGCTATTGTATCCTGCAACCTTACTGAATTCATTTATTAGTTCTAATAGTTTTGGGGTGGAAACTTTAAGTTTCTATTTATAGTATCATGTCACCTGCAAATATTGAGTTTTACTTCTTCCCTTACAGCTTGGATGGCTTTTATTTGTTTTTCTTCTCTGACTGCTGTAGCTAGGACTTTCCAATACTACTTAAATAGAATGGCACGAGTGAGCATCCTTGTCTTGTTCCTGAATTTAGAGGAAAGGCTTTCAGCTTTTCACTGTTCAGTATGATGTTGGCTGTGGGTTTGTCCTAAATGGCCTCTATTATGTTGAGATATGTCCCCTCCAGACCCACTTTGTTTTTTCTTTAATTTTTATTTAAGTTTTTTTGATGTGGACCATTTTTAAAGCATTTATTGAATTTGTTACAATATTGCTTCTGCTTTATGTTTTGGTTTTTTGGCCGTGAGGCATGTGGGATCTTAGCTCCCTAACCAGGGATCAAACCCACACCCCCTGCATTGGAAGGCAGAGTCTTAACCACTGGACTGCCAGGGAAGTCCCCCTCTAGACGCACTTTGATGAGAGTTTTTATCATGAATGGATGTTAAATTTTGTCAAATGCTTTTTCTGCATCTACTGAGAGGATCACATGGTTTTTATCTTTCCTTTTGTTAATGGTGTATCACACTGATGATCTGCAAATGCTGAACCATCCTTACAACCCTGGAACAAATCGAGCTTGACCATGGTGTATGATCCTTTTTTATATATTGTTGAATTTGGTTTACTAATACTATGTTGAAGATTTTTATATCCATATTCATCAAAGATATTGGCCTGTTATTTTCTTTTTTTTGTAGTGTCTTTGGTTTTGGTGTCAGGTAATGGTGGCCCCATAAAATGAATTTGTTACTGTTCCCTCCTCTTCCATTTTTTGGGAATAGTTTGAGAAGGACTGGTATTAATTCTTCCTTACATGTTTGGTAGAATTCCCCAGTGAAGCCAACCAGTCATGGACTTTTGTGTGTGCTGGGAGGTTTTTTTTTTGTATTTTTTCGGGTTTTTTTTGGCTGCATCGGGTCTTCGTTGCTATGCGCAGGCTTTCCCTAGTTGCAGCGAGCTGGGGCTACTCTTCATTGTAGTGCATGGGCTTCTCATTGTGGTGGCTTCTCTTGCTGTGTAGCATGGGCTCTAGGAGTGCGGGCTTCAGTAGTTGTGGCACACAGGCTCAGTAGTTGTGGCTCATGGGCTCTAGAGTGCAGGCTCAGTAGTTGTGGGGCAGGGGCTTGTTGCTCAGAGGCATGTGGGATCTTCCCGGACCAGGGATCAAACCCATGTCCCCTGCATTGGCAGGTGGATTCTTAACCACTGCGCCACCAGGGAAATCCCTGTGCTGGGAATTTTTAAAATTACAAATTCAATTTCACTACTAGTGATCAGTCTCTTCAAATTGTCTGTTTCTTCTTGATTCAATCTTGGCAGGCTGTATGTTCCTAGACATGTGTCCATTTCTTCTAGGTTGTCCAATCTGTTGGCATATAACTGCTCATAGTATTTTCTTTTCGTATCTCTGTGATATCAGTTGCTATTTCTCCTCTTTCATTTCTTATTATGTTTACTTGGGTCCTCTCTCTTTTATGCTTGATAAGCCTAGCTAAAGGTTTATCAATTTTGTTTATCTTTTCAAAAACCAACTCTTAGTTTCATTGATCTTTCCTATTGTTTTTTGATTTCCACCTTATTTATTTCCTCTCTGATCTTTATTATTGCCTCCCTTCTGCTGATTTTGGGCTTTGTTTATTCTTCTTTTTCTAATTCCTTTAGGTAGTAGGTTAGTTTCCTTGAGTTTTTTTCTTGTTTCTTGGGGAAGACCTGTATCACTATAAACTTCCCTCTTAGAACTGCTTTTGCTGCATTCCACAGATTTTGGAGGACTGTGTTGCCATTTTCATTTGTCTCAAGGTATTTTCTGATTTCCTCCTTGATTTCTTCACTGACCAACTGATTTTTTAGTAGCATGTTGTTCAGTCTCCACATGTTTGTGCTTTTCCCATTTTTCTTTCTGTAACTGATTCCTGGTTTCATACCATTGCAGTCAGAAAAAAATGCCTGATCTAATTTCTATCCTCTTACATTTATTGAGATTTGTTTTGTGGCCTAGCATGTGATCTACGCCAGAGAACATCCATGTGCACCTGAAAAGAATCTGTATTCTGCTGTTTTGGGATGTTATATGCTGTAGATATTTATTAAGTCCAACTGGCTCATTGTGTCATTTAAGATCACTGTTTTCTTACTGATTTTCTGCCTGGATGAGCTGTCCCTTGATGTAAGTGGAGTGTTAAAATCCCTATTATTGTCAGTTTCTCCCTTTATGTCTGTTAGTATTTGCTTTATATATTTAGGTGCTTCTGTACTGGACGCATACGTGTTAGTTGGTGTAATATCCTCTTCCTGTATTGATTCCTTTATCATTGTATAATGTCCTTCTTTGTCTTTTGTTATAGCCTTTGTTTTAAAGTCTATTTTGTCTGATATGAGCATTGCTACCCCTGCTTTCTTGTCATTTCTGTCTTCATGAAGTAACTTTTTCCATCCCCTCACTGTCAGCCTGTGTGTGTCTTTGGCCTGAAGTGGGTCTCTTGTAGGCAGCATACTGAAGGTTACTGTTTTTTTCATCCAATCAGCCACCCTATGTCTTTTGTTTGTAGCACTTAGTCCAATAACATTTAAAGTAATTAATAATAAGTATGTGCTTACTGCAACTTTTTAACTTGTTTTCCAATTGTTTTATAGTCTTTTATCTATTCATTTATTATTTTTGTTTCTTCCCTTGTGGTTTGATGATTTTCTTTAGCAGTATGCTTCTGTTCCTTGCTCCTATCCATATGAGGGTGCTGGAATCACTTTATTTTTTTTTAAAGATTTTTTTGATGTGGACCATTTTTAACATCTTTATTGAATTTATTACAATATTGCTTCTGTTTTCTGTTTTGGTTTCTTTGGTCATGAGCCATGTGGGATCTTAGCTCCCTGACCAGGGATTGAACCTACACCCCCTGCATTGGAAAGCAAAGTCTTAACCACTGGATCACCAGGGAAGTCCCAGGAATCACATTTCACAATGCTTACACTGTATCCAGAAGACCCGAGCACTGTCATGCTGTCAGTTTGTGCCTACCATTCTGGCTTTGATTTCTCTTCATTCCTGCCTGCTTTAGAGCTCAGTTGTGGAGCAAATATACCTTAAAACTTATAGTTAAGCCAATCTATGTTTTTGTAGCAAGAAGGAAAGAACCATCTCAATTCCTTCCACAGTGGTATTGGTACTCCCCTCTATTTTTCTAAACTACACATTTTCCCTAGGTGAATTTACTATCATGTGACTTTCAATATTAGCTATACCACATGACTCCCAAGCCTTTTATCTCCAACAGTGACCCTTCCTTGAATTTTAGACATATTTTCTGACAAAGAACTTCTATCCAGAAAATGTATTTTTAAAAACTCCTACAAATCAAGAACAAAAAGACAACTGACCCGATTTTTAAAATAGGCAAAAGACTTGTAAATACGTATCACAAAAGAATATACACAAATGGCCAACAAGGACACTAAAAAAGCAAATATCATCGTTAGTCAGTAATGAAATATAAACTGAAAATGACAAGGGGATTGCACTAAATACCCACCAGAATGCCTAAAATAAAAAAGACTGACAACACCAAATGTTGGTGAAAAACAGTGAGAACTCTCACACATTGTTGGTAGGAGTGTAAAATGGTACAACCACTTCAGAAAATATCTTGTCAGTTTCTTAAAAAGTTAAAAATATGCCTTTGCTACAACCCATCAATTCCACTCCTATGTACCTCCCCAAAAGAAATAAAAATATAAGTTAAAAAAAGACGTGTACAAGAATGATTGCAACAGCTTTGTTCTTAAGAGCCCTAAACTGGAAACAACCCAAATGTTCATCGACGGGTGAATGGATGAACAAATTTTGGTATATTAATACACAAGAATACTATTCTGCAATAAAAATGAATTACTTGTTGATATATACACAACATGGATGAACCTCACAGACAGTGAAAAGAAATAAGGAAAATGCACTGCTTGATCCACTTATATGAAGTTCTGGAACAGGCAAACCTTATCTATAGTAATAGTAATAAAGAGGGGAGTGTGCTCATTAGAAAAAGGCTGAAGTGAAATTTCTGGGGTAATGGAAGTGTTCTTTATCTTGATTGGGTTGGTATATACTTTTATCAAAACTCACTAAACTGTACCCAAAATATCTGTGCATTTCTCTATATGTAAATGTTACCTTAATTTAAACAACTAACCATCATCCTTTTACTTAACTGTAACTTAAATGCTTGGTTTTCACATGATCATTAGATGCTTACTTACTAAGGAGAGCTAAAACACACCACAAAGTGGAATACTTTTGGAATATATATTGGGAATATATATACCCAATTGTTCTAAGTATACATGTACTAAAACATCTAGATTTTCAGCCATTTTTTAGGAGGGGGGGAAACTTTTTCAGAAGCATTTCATTTGCCAAAGCTATCATTTTGAATACTGTCCAAAATTTATAGAGAAAAACATCTCATGTGTCTGCTAAAGAAATTGTACACTCTCACTTCCTTGCAAAGGTAGATATCAAAAGCCACAACCTATCAAAAGCCATCACCAGCTAACATTCTGATCAAAAAGCGCTTAAACCATCAGAAGCCAGGAATATCCTTATTATATGTTGGTCACACACAGAGTCACACAGCAGCCAGGCTGCTGTGTTGCACAACTCCAGGGCACAACTTTCACATTTTAGTCCATTTCAAAGGTACCCCTGGACTTACACACAGCCACACACAGTGGCCCTGATCTCAGCTATTCCAAATGGGTAATTAAACTGAGGCAGCAATTGATATGACTATATATAAGCAACACAGAACAGCCTGAAAAGTTAAATTTCCCATGGTCAATACGAGTAATAAGAACTCCCCTGTATTCAACATAACGGTGCCACCAACCGTACCATCAATTTAACTAAGCTGCCATGTTTCCCCCAAATTCCCTTCACTCTATAGTTCTGAGTTACTATTGGCCATAAGGAACATGTGCAAGATTTGGAAGGCAGAAATGTTATGTTCTGGGTCTAGGTCAGGTGCTTTTGCAGCTCACACTTTGACTCGAATCAAAATATAGTTACAGCTTTCAAACAATTCCCAGACTTGAGTACTTTCAAGACCCAGAGCCCCTTGAATGAAGGGAAGGATACGTCCAGAAGAAAAACACTACTTACCCCAAAATGTATACTGTAAATCTTCCTCCTAGCTTTCCCCCAAGTGGAGCTGTGTTAATTTACTAGGATGACTATGCACTGGTGATGTGGGGCAAAAAAATCCACTGTCTCCAAACTAACAATAACTCCTCAAAACCCAAAACTCCACTGTGTTCCACAGCAGGAGCTTAAGGAAATCAGATGATCAATGAACTTTAGAACTGGGCTCATTTCACTGTGGAACCAGTGGGTCCCCAAATCTGTCCTGTGGTTACCTCCCCAGTTCTGGGATACACACTTAGAATATACAAACTCAGCACCTACCAGAACCTACACGCTGGCTCCCAGGCCTGTGAATTAATATAAGGGCATTAGACTGGGGAAGGGCAGAAAACCATTAGAATTATGTGGTCTTACCAAAATAGTAAACCAAAAGCAATACTGCCTCCTGGAGGGACTGCAGAGATTAATGACAGCACAGAGATACAAGGATGGTAATTCCCCCCCATACATCCATTTCCACTGCATCTCCATTTCAACTCAATTATTTGGTCCGTGCAAAAAACAGATAAATCTTGGAAAATGACAGTAAGTTATGAAAACTTAGCCAGTTGGTAATTCCAATTACAACTTCTACTGTACATGTGGTTTCCATGCTGGATCAAATCAACATACCCTCTGGTACCAGGTGTGCAGCTACTCAGCTGGTGAATGCTTTTTTCTCTATACTTCTTAGAAAGAACATCTGAAGCAATTTGCTGCTCCACTCACTATGCTACTTTGGGGATATTTCAAACCTCCAGCCTTATCTCATAATCTAGTCCACAGTTACACAATCTGGGCACTACAGACGTTTGGGAGCAGATCATTCTTTGTTGTAGGGGACTGTTTAAAAGCATCCGTGGGCCTCTACTCACTAGATGACAATAGCACACACACACACACACACACACACACACACACACACACACTTGTGATCATCAAAAATGTCTCCAGGCATTGCCAAATGTCCTCTGCCAACTGCCCACAATTGAGAACCACTGATCTACTCCACAGGGACCTTATCATCTTTCTTTCTATAGGACATGTCACTAGTCTGTTATATTGATGATATTATGCTGATTGGATCTGGTAAGCAGGAATTAACTACTCTGATACTTTGATAAGGTATATGTGTGTCAGAGAAAATAAATCCCACAAAAATCCAGGGGCCTGGCTCCTCAGTGAAACTTCTAAGAGTTTAATGGTCTGGGACGTGTTGAGATATCTTTCTGGGTAAAAAACAAATTGCTGCATCTGGTCTCCCCAACGTTGAAGAAAGGGACACCATGGATACGGAATTTGAAGGCAACATATATACTTCATTTTCATTACAGGTAATCCAAAAGCTTGCCAGTTTTGTATTGGGACCAGAAAAACAGGACTCTGCAAGAGATCTAAGGCTGTCATCAAGCTGCTCTGCCACTGGAATTCAGAAGACTCACTGGTGCTTGAAGCATCTGTGGCAGAGAGAAATCAAGTACTGAGCTTTTGACAGGCCCCTATATGTGAATCGCAGGGCAGACTTTCAAGATTTTGAAGCAAAACTACGCCACCCTCTGCAGATAACTATTCTCTTTTGAGGAAACAGCTTTTGGCTTGACATTGGGCCCCAGGAGAGACTGAACAGTTAGTTGATCATTCAACATGAGCTTCCCATTATGACCTGGGTGTTGTCTGACTCATCAAGCCAAAAATTTGGGCATGCACAGCAACATTCCACTACCAGATGGAAGTGCTGTATATTAGAAAAGGCTTGAGCAGGTCTTGAAGGCACAAGTTGCACATCCAAGTGACTGAGGTGCCCCTGGCCCATAATACTCCAGGTACACTGCTTATTCTAAACCTACACCTTTGGCCTCATGGGGCACTAAGAGGAAGAAAAAAATTCAAACCTAGTTTACACTCGTTTCTGTGGACAGTTGTAGCACTACAGCCCCACTGTGCAGTGGCACTGAAGGAAGAATAGCAAAAAGAAAATTTCCCATGGGTGGAACTTTAAGCAGTGCACCTGGCTGTTTATTTTGCCTAGAGAGTGTGAATTATGGATCAACAGAGATTCACAGACTTGTGCTACTGGCTTGGTTAAATGATCAAGGACTTGGAAGGAACATGATTTGAAAATTAATGACAAGGAAGAAGTATGCTAATAGATCTCCCTGAACAGCACAGCATGTGGAGATAGTTGTCCCATGTGAAAGCTCACCAAGGGTGACTCATGCGATAGATATCAGTCAGCCTCTTTCTCTAGCCACCCATCTTCCTAGCAACAGGGACTACCATTCACCAAGGCTAATCTTCCTATTGAATAGAATAATACTGAGGTCCCAAAGTGACACTGCAATTCCCAGGAGGGGATGAGGTTAGTCTGGTAGCAGGTTGATTATATGAGACTAGTTTCATCATAGAAGAGGCAGTGTTTTGCTCTCACTGGAATAAATATTTGCTGTAGATAGGAATTTGCCTTCCCTGTCCATAATGCTTTTGCCAAAACCTCCATGGGTAGGCTTACAGAATATATTTTTCGCCATCATGGTATTCCATACAGCATTGCTTCCAAGCAAGGAACTGATTTTATAGCAAATGAAGCATGGCAATGGGCTCATGCTTGAAAACTTCACTGGTCTTATTATGTTCCCCAATACCCTGAAGGAGCTGGCCTGATAAACCAGTGGAATGGCCTTTTTAAAGATTCTGTTATGATGCCAGATGGGTGACAATACTTTGCAGAGCTAGTGCATCTTCCAGGATGCAATATGTACTCTGGATCAGTGACTAATATATGGTGTTATTTCCTCCATAGCCGGGATTCATAGGTCCAGGAATCAAGAGATAGAAATGGGAGGAGCTCCTTTCACTATTATCCTTAGTGATCCACCTGTGAATTTTTTTCTTTCCAGTCTCTGCAACTTTGGGTTCTGCTACCATGGAAGTCCTCCTAAGGGAGGAATGCTTCCACCAGAAGTCGGAGCAATGATCCATTAAGTTGCAAGTGGACACTGCTTCATGGCAGTGAATCAATAGGCGGAGAAGGGGGTTATTATACTAGCTAGGGTGACTGACCCTGACTATCAAGGGGAAACTGGGTTGCTATTACCTAACGGCTTAAAGAGGAGTATATCTAAATGCAGAAGATCCTCTGGGGCACTTCTTATTACTCCCATGTCCTGAGATAAGTCAATGGAAAATTACAATAACCCAATACAGTCAAGACTTCTGATGACCCAGACTCTTCAGGAATGAAAGCCTGGGTTACCTCACCATGCAAGGAATTACAATCAACTAAAGTGTTTACTGAGGGCAAAGGGAATACGGAATGAGTAGCAGAAGAAGGTAATTATAAATACCATCTATCACCACACGACTAGTTGCAGAAACAAGGACTGTAATACGTATATTTCTTCCTTATACTGCTATAAATATATTTGCATATGTATCCACCAATTATTTCTTCCTTTTTATTCCCCTTCCCCATTTCCCTATCTCCCAATATTAAAGTGTTAACATTAGCTAGTTTTTTATGTTAATACTGAAGTTACAGGGTATAAAAGGAGAGTTATGACTCAGAAGTGAACATTACCCAAAGAGGGATAAAGGGACTTCATACCTATCTTCTTTTAAGGAGAGGATTAGCATGTTTTTGGTCTACCTAGGATAGGTGCATCATATTAGGCAAAAACATAATTTGCTGTTATCTTTAATTGGAAGTTAAGTATGGTTAAGATTAGTTTGGCCACATCCCATACTTAAAAGGGATGGCCAAGGTGACATGGGACAGGCTGTGGCGGCTTCTGGTATGTTAACTTAGCTAAGCTGGAACTATATTTCCCAGAATTCCCTTCCCTCTATGGTCTGGGGTTAGTATTGGCACATTTATTTGCTTTGAAGGGCAGGGCAGGGCCAGACACAGCTGCAGCTCACACCTAACACAGATGATCTGTTGGCATGTCTTGTGGGCATGGAGCAGCAGCCAGGCTTTCACAGCTCCTTCAGCTCCCACGGGATCACCTACTTCAGCTGCTCTGAATCCTGGTCCAGGTGACTGCGTACCTCTACGATGAAGGGCATCAGCTTACCCTGCACGTCACCCACCTTAGAGGCTGGAAAGCAGTGAGAGATAGACGTTGAGTTGCAGTTTGTCCTCAGAGATTCCAATGTGTCTTGCTCTCTCCCACTTCACATTCATCTTTCCTTCCTAACTGGATGGCCCTGCAGATTTCAGCCTCTTAATACCAGACTCCAGAGCAGCAACCATATAGAGAATGCTTAACCAGTTCCCACAACTGTGTAACTTTAATCCCATAGCAAAAGCCTTAATCTATATCGCTTATAGGATTCTGCTTCCCTGGCTGAACTCAGATGTAATAATATATGTAAAATTGCAATGTTCTTACTTTTAAAAGGCAGTTGAACATGGAACTGTATTTCTAATTTAAGTCACTATTACGTAAACTTCACTAAGGTGAAATTAATTCCTCTGAAGAGAAAAATACCTATCAAGCATTACTTTTAGAAAGATGAAGAGAAATGTATTTCCTTAAAAGAGAAGGAAGACAAATACAGAATTAGAAGAACTTTTCAGAACTCCACCAAAATCTTGCTCATCAAACCATTATCTATAATTTCTAAGGGGCAAAAATATAAGCCTCATGATTCAAAAAAGTCAAGAGAAGAACATTCTATTCCAGCATACACGATGGCACTATCAAAATTATCCTCAACTTGTAAACGCCTGACTTAAAACCTGCCTTTAAATTTGGTTTCAGTAAAATCAATGGAGTCTCAAGAGAGAGATTCCATTAGCATGTTTAAAGCAGTAATCAATGCAAGTATATTTGTACTCAGTCTGAAGAATGAATGTATTGACGTGAAGAAAATGGTAAGCATAGGAAAAAAGGAAGCCCAAGGAACATGAGTTTAGTTGTGTATCTTCAACACTGTGGAGTAGAAGAAAAAATATATCCTGATGAGCAACTGTGAATCTTCTTTTCACCTTGGTTTTGTTTCTTTGGTACCATTACTGAACAACTAACTATTGCCAAGCATGTAATGTGTATCTAACAACTTAAAACTGACAATCCATCCAACCAGGTATGTATTTTACTCATTTTACAGATAAGGAATTATACACCTTATAAATGACTAAACTGGTAATAAACCAACCTCAGGGATGTCTTGTCTACAAAATTTATGCTCTTAAGCATTACACATACCATAGGTATGTCCACTGCCAATTGAGAACACTGATGTCACCACACACCTATCCTCCTCTCTGCCCTGCTCTGATTCCTTGTTTACCTAGCCACCTGCGGACAATTCGGATTCCCACTTGGCTTTCTTACACTTAAAAGAAGATTTCAGTATGCCAGAAAGTTATACTTCACACTGTAAATTTAATATAACTTTTGTATTAAAATTTAACACAATTATTTTTGGGTATAAAAAGGAATAAATCCATGACTTAAAATACAGAAATTCTTCACAATTAAAATCATGTGTAATCCAGTAGCCCTAAGGTAAGCACTTAAAACTTTGGCATATTCACTTCCTTTATCTAAGTGTAATAATAATAATAATAATGATAATGGCAGCTAACAGTTACATAGCTTCTACTAGGTGCCAGGCACTGTTCTAAGGGAATTATATGTGTTCAGTCATTTAAACCTCACAACAACCCTCTAAGATAGGCACTATTGTTATTCCATTTTATAGATAAAGAACCTGAAACATAAAGATATTAAATGGCTTCCCAAGGTCACAGAGCTAGTAAATGGCAGAGCTTGGATTTGAACTCACACAGTCTGACTTTAGAGCATGTGCCCTTAACCAAGAAGTGATGTCACTTCTATATCTGAACTGGGGTATACAAAGGGTGACTACCCCTCTTCAGGAGGTGAACAGGGAGTGGCTGAACCTGTGTTTTATTTCTAGACGCACTCCTCCCTAAGATACTCCCCTCTACCCCAAAACATTCCTCTGGGAGGTCTTTCACTACAGCTTGCCCTAAGACATTACAGGCTAATACAACTGAGTCCCCAGGGGATACAAGAAAACATCTGCCTAAATTATATCTAAAAATACGGTATTATATTGTTTTAGAAACTTCCTAGTTCTTTCACTCCCACAAGTGCAAAAACCTTACAGCAAACTCATGCCAGAAATTACAATGGATGTTTGTTCTTTAAATCATTAACTTAACACTCTAGTAGTCAAAGCTTTAGTCTTTTTTTTTTTTTTTTTTTTTTGGCTGCGTTGGGTCCTTGTTGCTGTGTGCAAGCTTTCTCTAGCTGAGGCGAGCGGGGGCTGCTCTTTGTTGCGGTGCACGGGCTTCCTGTTGCGGTGGCTTCTCTTATTGCGGAGCCCGGGCTCTAGGTGCGCAGGTTTCAGTAGTTGTGGCACGCGGGCTCAGCAGTTGTGGCTCACAGTCTCTAGAGCGCAGGCTCAGTAGTTGTGGCGCACGGGCTTAGTTGCTCTGTGGCATGTGGGATCTTCCCGGACCAGGGCTTGAACCCGTGTCCCCCGCATTGGCAGGCGGATTCTAAACCACTGCGCCAGCAAGGAAGTCCCAAAGCTTCAGTCTTTGACTAAAGACTACATCCAGTTTAGATATATTTAGTAAATCTAACAAAATCCAGTAATTATTCCTGAATATAAGCTAATAATCGTATTAACTTAAATGTTAACACACTTCCTGAAGAAATTTTGCAAAGTAAAGTAAAATTTTAACTGATGACTCTAACTCATGAACATGAATATGAGGGGTAGGGGGAAACCTCTCTGCAAAACACCTCAGAAGTTCATTTTAAAAATGACCAGAATTTAAAAAGCAAATACCATATCTACATAGCACCACCTCAGATCCTTAAAGTACTTCAACATTTTCCAGGGAATGAGTGACTCAATTGTATATATTTACTGAACACCCATCAAGTAGCTACTGTGTGTACAGGACTGTACCAAAGGACTTTTGGAGAGGGATGTATTTTACTGACATATTCTTGCTGTTTAATAGGACACAGCAAGGAATTCTGAAAGCCAACTATACCAGCACCACTACTTGACTGATATGGGAATCAGTAACAGGGTTCTCAGTCTCAAGGAGTTTCCAGCATTGTGTGTGAGACAGGCTTAAAAAAATGACAGTACAGTGTGAAAGGACTGTCACAAAGAGCACACACAGTAGAATCAACTGCGTGATAAATACTCAATTCTGGCCGAACAGACAGCAGAGCCCCCTATTTGACATACTCTTCCCTCCCCTGGTTTTTCCCTCTCCTGGAGAGGAAGGGAAGGTAGAAGAAAAAGGTTGAATAGAAGTATTCAACCAAGCTGGTACCAACTTTTTCTATTCAAGGCGTTGCTCCTTAGCATGACTTTTGGCCACTAGTAGTTAAGAACTTACTAGAAAATCAATCCCCAGGTTTAAACAAGCGGCCACTGATACCAAATTTATTCCCCTCTAGTTTTCAGTATCTAAGCAGTAAGCAGAAAGAATCTAGAGTGGCCAGAAGGACCAGTGGCATAATTTAGTAGCGCTATTCAGTCAACAAATAATTTCTATAGTGAAAAGGAAAGTACCAAAATGAGGTGTACCAATAAGTGCCAGAAGAAAAGGTAAATGACTTACCCAAGATAACTAGCTAGTGACTCATTAGCATCTAAATAATCTTCCCCCTTAGGTCAACTGTATTCACCACTGATAAAATTCACAAAGACAGGATGCAATGAAAGGATAATGAGTTACCAATCTCAGCATCTGCTAAATCCTTGTCCTAAGCCCCATGTATCACCCTATTCTTCTGCCCTAAGTCTGGAGAGGCTCTACTTTCTGTCCTCCTAATTTTTTTAAGGTTACTATAAAGGTACTACCTTTTAAGGTTACTATAAGGTACTACCACAGTGAAATGTGTACAGGATTTCATCATGAAATGTGAATCTTTTCTTAACTGGTGTCAAAGAAATCATTATTCTAATACTTGTTAAAACAGCAGAAAGAGTTTACTCAAGATTCTTGCACAGGGATATTACAATACGGGAGAGAGATCAACCCTGAATACAGCAAAGACATCTGGGGATTTTACAGCCAAGGAGCACAGGGAGGGAGTCAGTGGAAGGAAAATTACTGAGGAAACATCAAGGTAGGGGGATTCTCGCTAAACTGGCCAAACAGGATTCTTGTTGGAGGCAGGTCAAGAGCTTACACATCAAAGGTAGGGGCTGAGGAACTTGATTAGATAGGCAGGGTGGTCAGACAGCAAGGGTGCGGGATTCTCTCTAAACCGACCAGCAGAATTCTTTGCTGAGATGGGACTGCGCAGGCTGCAAGGACAGGACAGACTGGAAGGCCGAGGTCAAAGCCTAGTTGAAAAGAAGGCTCAGAGTAGCCCGAGTGAAGTGGGATCAAGGAGAGAGCCTCTGTCACCAGCACTGGCATCTCCCCTTTACCAAACCCTTCTCCCAATATGCCAAATAAAGGTTTTATAAGCACCATATTAAAAGCTTTTTCATGGGCCATGAGAAAGCAGGCCATGGGATTTAAAACCCGGAATGTCTCTAAAACATGCCAGCATACCCAGAACACAAGCTAATCATGCTGACCCTTTGCCTAAATCACCCAAGGGCCACCACTGCCCCCAGGGCCACTGCTTGCTGAGGCGCACATGCAGGGCCCCGCCTCCTCTCCTGCCTGGTCCTCTCATGCAACACTGCCCCTCCAGGCTGCCGTCTGCCTCTGAGCCGCCTTACACACAGGGCCTCTGCATAACGCTAGCATCTTCCTCCCACCAACTCAATTTTTCACAGAGCCGCTTGGCAAAGGACCACTTATCCTTCAAGCCTTAGTTCAAAGGCTATAAACTTTGCTTGAAAACTCCCTCCTGCTTCCCCCTTCCTTCTTTATTCTGTGTTCTGATCACTCAGGTGACAAGGAGCTGTAACTTTCTACTGCACTTGTTTGTCTCTATGTCTATCTCCCTCTGCAGGCTCTGAGTCCTTCCAGAACAGGGAACAGGTTTCATTGGTCTTTGTATCCCTATCCTCTCCAGTTGAGATGAAACAAATAGAAAAGGAAATAAAAGCAAACCGTCTTTTGAAATTGTGAAAGCAGCACTGTTGATCCCCAAAGGAAAGGTAGTCATGCTTTAAAGATTCAAAGCAAATCTGTTACTATATCCCTTACAAGTAGTTCATTAAGACTTTGGACTGTTTCTCAGCTTCTGACTTGTTTACAACCTGAACTAAACTGATACAGTGGTCAAAAAAATATTAAGTAATACTTTCTCAGAAGAGAGATTCAGCCTACAATCAAAGGCACCCTTTATTTTGTTGGCACCTCCCCCTCAAATAGAGTTCACCACATAAAGCTGGGAGGTGGAAGGAACACGAAATTCCTCATTATCCCCTTCTTCCATCACACACAACTGCCACACACGTACCTTATAATCTCCAAGCAAGACAATTCCATTATTTTCTACTGCTGTCATCACCTACCGAAAGGATTGATTCATCATTTCTCCTATCCCACTTTTTTTAATAACCATCAAACATAGTTCTTTTTTCATTTTAATCAAAAGATGAGACTTATTACAATGTAATCATCATCATCAGCATAGCAGTGTTTTACACAGCCTAGTCAATGGATAGCAGCATCAGAACTACCTGGGCCCTACCCTAGAGAAACTGAGTAAGTACATGGACTGAGAGGGAGAAGGGTTTAGGGAATGTGAATTTGAAATGATCTCCCCAGCTGGTCTGCAGACTCACTATATTTGAGAAAAAATAACCTTGATTTACTAAAATGCTGAGTGTCAAAAAATGTGCCAAATACCATGGTAGGTAACATAAGATATACATAAGTAATTTGGAAGTAATCGCTGACCTCAGAGTTCTTCCAATTGAGTCAGGAAGATAAAATTTACACACAGAGGAATTTTAGAACAATGTTAATCTCTATCATATAAAATGGTCTTCAAACGTGAGATCAAGTGCCCAATCTTTAAAACCTTTAAGTATGGACCACTTTAGAAATACTGATTTATAAATTATATATGTATTACTTTACAAACAGATTATGTACATTAAAAAACATAACATAAAAAAGGTGAAAGTTCTTGGACATATACTAAATCTCTAGTAGAGCAAATTTTATAGTAATTAATAAAACATTACTAATATTATGCAATATAAATATGTTTCTTGGTTTTTTTAATCTTGGGTTAACAGTTGGTAATACAGAGATTTGAAGAACTGGTTACTAGTTAAATTTATGTCAGTACTTGAACTCAATGACTGTCATGGATTAAAAAAAAGTACCTCATACAAAATAAAAGCAGTGCATCTCTGGTTACATTTGTCCATATTTCAATCTATCCACCAATTATGAGAAAAATTTTTATAAAAGTAATGTTAGGAGACAGCTTCCTGATGACAATTAGCTGTTCTTGAAAAGTAATTATTTTAATAATTGTAACAGGGCTTCCCTGGTGGTGCAGTGGTTGAGAGTCCGCCTGCCGATGCAGGGGACACGGGTTCGTGCCCCGGTCTGGGAAGATCCCACATGCCACGGAGCGGCTGGGCCTGTGAGCCATGGCCGCTGAGCCTGCGCGTCCGGAGCCAGTGCTCCGCAACGGGAGAGGCCACAACAGTGAGAGGCCCGCGTACCGCAAAAAACAATAAATAAATAAAAATAAAAATAACTGTAACAAATGGCTTCCAAAATCTAAGATTTTGATCTGCAAGATTTATAAACAGGTTTGAAAACTGTCCATATTTTAGAGTATACAGATATGAGAATTTCAGAAATGACACAGTTTAGGGTAATAAAACTATATAAGTATGAAAATTTCTGAATAACCATTTTCAGAAAGCTTACTCCAGCGTTTCTGTAGTATAGCAGGCAAGATATTGTAAAGAGTCCTCCAAGATAAAACACACTTTTTTTAATGCACTGCTGAGCTTGAAAGGCATAAGACAAACATCCAAAGAAAAAACAAAACAAATAAACAAATATAAAAGACAAACTCCAGCTGAAAGCTACCACAAAAGCCACCATTGCCCTAGGTGGGAGAGCTGAATCTACAACATCCTCATTGAGCCAGAATCCATAGAGGAGACAAAAGTGTCCCAGGTCAGTAGGGGTTCCCATTAGGAGCAATCACCAACCCTCTATGCAGGAAATCATCCTCAGTTTGGTCTTCCAAGTTTCACACAGATAAAATCAGGCAAATATGAGTTCATCAGCAAAGATCAGCAAATAAAGGGAAAAAAAACAAGTTACAGTGAACAAGTAGACAAACAAGAGAGCTAAATCCCCAGGGACTTCAGGCAATGGAATTTCTAGGTATAGAATGTAAATAACTATATATTAAATGTTTAAAAAAATGAAGATTAAATCACAAAAGTAAACAAAGACCAACAGAATATAAAAAAAAGCCAGTTTGGTCTAAGATAAAACCTTAGAACTCTTAGAGATGAAAAATAGTATTAACAAAACTAAAAATTCAACAGATGGGGAAACAGAAGAATGGAGCATGCATCGCACACTCTGGCTTTTCAGGGAATTGCCCAAGGGACTGGTTTCTGCCCAGCTCTACTCAGGGTGCTGATGGGAACTGGCATATGCTAGATGCCTAGTGGCTTCTGAGAACAAAAAGAGCTGTTTAGTGTGCTGCAGCTTCAGAGCAACCACAGTACAGCAGACAGACACCAGAGGGAGCAAGAGATTACAAGCTGCCCCCCTACAAAAAGGAAACCTAAAATTCCTCTAATCAGGAATCTACCCAGACAAGTGAAAAAGTCGCAACTACAGAAAAGGTCTGAGAGTCCTGAGCATCCCCAGCTGAACTGAATAGTGAAAATCTTTCCATGTATGAAGCCAGTACAGAAAGATTAGGAGAGGTAGCCATTTTTTTTACAGGTGTGGTTACCAACACAAAGCTACAAGGAACATAAAAACAAAAAACACAAAAAAACACATGATCATGATCCACTCAAGGAAAGAAAATAAGTCTCCAGAAATCAAGCCTAAAGGAACCAGAGTTATACGTATTACCTGACAAAGAGTTCAAAATAACTGACATAAAGATGCTCAATGAGCTTATGAAAATGATGCATAAACAAAATGAGAATATCAATAAAGAGATAAAGAAAAGAACCAAACAGAAACTTTGCAGCTGAAGAATGCAATAACTAAACTGAAAAATTCATTAAAGGGGTTCAACCAATTCTTGATCAAGCAGAATAAAGAATCAACAAACTTGAAGACAGGTTGTTTGTAATTATCTAGTCAGAAAAACCAAAAGAAAAAATAATGAAAAAAGAGTGAAGAAAGCCTAAAGTGCTTATGGAATACCTATGGTATTTATAGGGACTAATACCCACATTTTGGGGTCTTAGAAGATGAGAGAGAAAGGACAGAACGTTTATTTAAGGAAAAAAATGGCTGAAAAATTCCCAAATATGGAGAAGGAAATGGATATCCAGATTTAAGAAACCCAAGAGAATATAAATAGGATGAACCCCAAACAGGATGAACCCAAATATGTCCACACCAAGACACATTATAATCAAATTCTCAAAAGTCAAAGATGGAGAATTTTGAATGCAGCAAGAAAAAAAGTACTTGTCAACATACAAAGGAACTCCCACAAACCTAGCAGCAGATTTCTCAGCAGAAAATTTGCAGACCAGGAAAAATGCAATTAATACATTCAAACTGGTGAAAGAAAAAAAAAACCCTGCCAACCAAGAATGCTGTATCCAGGAAAACTGTCCTTCAAAATGAAGGAAAGAAAAATTTTCAAAGATAAACAAAAGCTGAGGGAATTTATCACCACCAGACCTGCCTTACAAGAAACAAAAAGACACTAAACAGCAACAGGAAAGCATATGAAAGTATAAAGTCCGCTGGTAAAAACAAATACACAAATACAAACTACTATAATACTGTAATGATGGTACATAAATCATTTTAATTCTGGTACATTAGTTAAAAAACAAATATTTTTTAAATTATAGCTATAAATGTATGTTAAAGAACACAATATAAAAAGATATAATTTGTGCAATCAATATTATAAAGTATTGAGGAGGGAAAAATAAAAGTGCAAAATTTTTGTATGAAATTGAAGTTAAATTGTTATCAGCTTAAAACAGATTTCTGTAACTATAAAACATTTTAGATGAGCCCCATGGTAACCACAAAGAAAATACCTACAGAAAACACATACACGTACATACACACACACACACACAAACACACACACACACACACGAGAAATAAAGCATGTTACTACAAAACAAAAATCAAAACACATAAAAAGACAGCAAAAGATGTTGAGATAAAAAAAATTATAAGACAAAACAAATAACAAAAGTAAATCCTTCCCTATCAATAACAGTATACTTTAGATATAAAAAATTTAAACTCCATGCTCAAAAGACACAGTGACTGAAAAGATTAAAAAAAGAAAAAGAAAATCCCAACTAGATGCCGTTTAAAAGAGACTTGCTTTAGATTTAAGGACACACATATGCTGAAAGTGAAAGCATGGAAGAAGATATCCATGCAAATGGTAACCTAAAGAGAGCAGGCGTGGCCATATTTATATCAGACAAATTAGACTTTAAGTCAAAATATGTCACAAGAGACAAAGAAGGACATTATATAATGATAAAACTGTCAATTCACCAGGAAGATGTAACAATTATAAATATTTCTAGACCCAACACCAAAGCACTTAAATACACAAAGCAAACACTGACTGAAATTAGGAGAGAAATAGACAGCAACACAGTAACATTAGATTTTACCACTCACTGTTAATAATGGCTAGAACCCCAACAGAAGATCAATGAGAAAACAGAGGACTTGAACAACACTACAGCCTACATGAACCTAACAGAAATATTACAAACATTTCACTCAACAGCAGCAGAAAGCACGTTCAACAGTCTCCAGGTGACAAAACAAGTCTTAACAAATTTAAGAACACTAAAATCATACCAAATATCTTATCCAAACTGGTATAAAATTTGAAATCAATAACAGGAAGAAAAAATGGAAAATTCACATGTATGTGGAAATTAACACATTCTTGAACAACCAATGGATCAAAGAGGAAATTGGAAACATATTTTGAGACAAATGAAAACACAATACACAAAAATGTATGGAGATGAAGCAAAAGCAGTACTGAGGGGCATTTAGAGCAATAAATGTCTACAAAAAAAAAAAAAAT